>NC_135765.1:9433736-9476580 GCF_052425735.1 Oculina patagonica | reverse complement strand
AACCATGAATTACAGCAGCTCAATGGAATTAAAGCTAGCAACCAAACGAACGTTTTCGCGTTTTAAGCTGTACACCAAAGCGTCAACGGCTCTGTTGTGATTTCGACCGCTCGGGGAAAATATAATTCAGCGAACGACATACAACCACCGTTTTAAAAAGAAAAACGTTTATTTTCATTACGGCCCTTCTACAAGGCAACCACGAATGAAATCGGTCCAGAAAATATTAAAAACTAAGCATGAAACCGAACTTGTTTTACTATTTTAACCCTAAACAAGAGAGGATGCCCTAAGCGAATGTGCTCCATCTCTGCATGTTTTGCTCGCTGTTTGTTTTCTCACACGGTCATCAACTTCAACTTTATTCGCCCATAATAAAAGTACTATCATGAAGTACTGTCATGAAGCCAGTTTGTTTACTTTTTCGCGTCGGTTTTGATGCACAATTCAACCAGCAATGTTATAAAACAATTGGTTCATGCTTTAGCGTGCTCCATCGCGTTATGGAGCACGCTAAAGCATGAACCAATTGTTAAGTATTAAAAGGGAAAGAAACGACAATGAACAAAGACAAGTTATATCAATACTAAAAATAATAATAATGATAATAATAATAATAATAATAATAATAATAATAATAATAATGATAAATAGTATTCCATGACCTGAGCGCCACCACAGCAAAGTTTTTCTCTTTGCATGTTTTAAGTCTTTCCAGTCGGTACTGCAAAAAAGGTTAAATTAAACAATTGCTTAGGTCTTGAGCGAGAATTATGTTGTGATAAACGCCAAAAATCATTTCCCACTTTAAGGAGGCTCGATGTAGTTTTTTTTTAGCCCTAGGGTGATTGTTTTGAAAATGAAAATTATCAAGGAAGCCAATCTTTGATTTTTGCCAAACCACACCATGATGATCAAATAATTATGACCAAAGTTTAATTTTTTACTGGTCACTTAGTCACAAAGGTTACCATAGCATCGATTGTCGTTTTCTTTTGTTTCCAAACAAGCCTAATTTTCTCGAAATCTAGATCGTTTCTTGGTATTCATTTTTTTGATAGTTAAAGTTTAGTAGATTAAATAACTGTTGACGAATTTTGTTGTGGAGAGATGCCCAGAAGACCACCAAGAATCTGAAAAATCGGGATCCGTTTCTGAATATTACTGCAGTGTATGTTTGTTCAAACAATATTACAAATAATCTTGGAACGCAGCTTTTTCTGCCAAATATTGTGTATATGCATCCATTTATCAAATTGATTCAACTAGTAATGTTCCTTATTAAGGAACATTACTAGTATCTAAATCTCATCATTTAGAGATCACATGTAAACTCGCCTAGCAGTCGTAGGATGGCAGGACTTCAATGCCGCGTATAATTATCTGAAAATCGGAGAGTTTTAAGCTTTTTTGTTATTTTTATACAATGTTGAGAATTGGAATAGGAAGTTCCTTTCAAAAAATGTGAAAAAATGCGAGGTTAACGCAAATGACAGCTAAAGCCAGGTTCGTAGCTGTAAGTTTGGCACAGACCAGGCAAGATCTGCGATCGTCACAGGCTTGGGTTGCTAGGGGGGTGGTACTAATACTAATAATAGGTGGGGATGGTACGTAAAGAATTAGCCGCATATAGTCAGTTTGTTAATAGTACGAAAAAAGTTGACCTCCTTTTCCAGATTTTCCAATTTTCATGAATAATGAAGTCATGGGAATGATTCAAGTTTTACGCGTGAATGAAACCACGGACAATCGTATTTATGCCGGAAATTAAAGAACCTTTCTTGTTCGTGCTTGTTTGATGGCAGTGCTGAACTTTCCCGATGACAAATTAATATATCAGGGGACGACAGACGATCGGTCGAATAAATATTAATGCCAGTCGTTCCTTTATTTCTCATTCTTTCTGGCGGGAAACGAAGGAAGCCTGATCACAGGTTAGATTTACAACACTAAGTTGTAGTTTGAGAAATTGGGATTCTACTTTAGACTGGTATATGGTTACACATTGCCAAAAAGGCGCAATGTCAAATAGAAATAGTTACAATTTGATTGAAATTGCCCATTTATAAAGAGTAATAATTTTACCAGGTGAGACAAGCTCTGGAAAGAGTACCTTGCTGAATCTGATTCTTGGAGAGCAACTTCTTCCTTACTCTCATCTCAGCACAACGTCCACCATCTGCGAGCTTAAATACGGAACGACGCCGAAATTAGTGGCGCACTTTAAAGACAGAGATTCCGAAACAGGACTCACCGAGAAGACTGTCTGGCTTGGTCAGTCAACGGAAACTTCTCCACAAAGTTACCTTGATGAGATTTCTTCTTTTGTTCACGTAAGGACAAATCGAGAGAAGGGTTCTGATTACAAGAAGATTGAACTGTTTTGGCCACACAGCCTGCTGAAGGTTAGTAATTAGTCAAGGTTAAATTATCTTCAATGAGCAATTTTGATCCGATTTGGTGTAATTACGAGATGATTTTGCTCCTTAGAGAAGTTGTAATTGCCACGCCAATAAACTAGCTGATTAACACAATTCTACCACAATTCTATTGTTTTCCTCCTCCTCCTCCTCCTCCTCCTCCTCCTCCTCCTCCTCCTCCTCCCCGATGATGTCATTTTTCTATTTTTAGATTATGCCCGATGATGTCATCATTTTTGATGACGTCACCTCCGCTCCTTTAACGTCACCTACTTAATTAATTCCGCACCCGTTAATGAGAAACCACCCCACCAAAAAGGGTAATTTGGTCCCTCCTATACTACTCCCGAGCAATAAAACAATTCTGGCCGATTAGTCTCGCAACTATCCTTTCGCGATGAGATCAAGGCTCATCTAGTAAAAACTTCGAATATTCTAGACAGCAATATTACTGGCAAAGCACACTATGGTGACATTATAGACGAGTTCGTTCCTTAAGGAATGAGTGAAAACTACCACAGTTCTATTCTCCCCTTTTAGCAAGGAGTCGTTATAGTTGACAGTCCTGGCTTTGGCGAATCCGAAATCATGGATGACATGGTTGAAGAATACCTTCCAGAGGCGTTCGCTTTCATCTACGTAATCAACACTGCCAGTGCCGGTGGAATACAGAGGGAAAGGGTAGGATAAGTTAAATAACGCTGAAAAATACTTCATGAATGGTTTGTATACCTTTGTTAGAGAACGTAATTACGTGTACTTATTCATGTAATTTTCGTACCCAGCGGCCACAACATATCACAGATAAGTCCAGTGTGGCGGAGGCATGCAGGAGCAAGGAGCAGTCGAACGACGAATTGCGGTCGTTTCGAATTCGCCTACGAGTCGTTTCGCTAATGACCAGTTCGCTAACGAACTAGGTCGATTCGCTAAAGTCTAAAATCATTTCGCTAACGAGCTGTAGGTCGTTTTGCTAACGTATTAAGTTATTACCCTGACGTCTCTTTTAGGTCTTTTTATTCAACAGAAGAACAAAGCTTGTTCACCAAAAGAAGAGAAACGCTGAAATAATTTTCGAATCAAGACAATCGAACTCACCTTGGTAAAAGCAAGTGCAAATCTTTTAAGAGCTATTAATATTTCTCCGATTTATAGATGATTGAAACGCGCTTGCCAACAGACAAACTCGTATCACCCATACTTCGTCGACAATGTTGATGTAATGTTTAATAATTGAGCGACAGTGTTTTATCAAGTCTAAAACACGAACTGCGAATTTATTGAACGGCTTAAAAATCTTCTGATGTAGATCAACTCATTCTTGCGTTAATATTTAGATTTGGGGTTATTTTGGCCTAGAAAATTGGACGTAAAGTTTGGCCATGTCTTTATCAGATATAAAGACACTCATTAAACATTAATTTCTTTTGTATTTTCTTTATGAATTATTAATGAGTTTTTTAACAGTATTTAATATTACGCGGAGGGCTGGGAGACTTGACCTTAAGTCTTCCAGTCCTCTGCCGGACAACAAAGTAGGATATTTATGCTAACCTTTATACAAGTAAGCTTACATACACCTCACATTGCTTGCGGTTAGTTCTACTCTGGTTTGCTTGCGGTTAGTTGCACTCCCGTTTGCTTGCAGTTAGTTCCACTCCAGTTTGCTTGCGGTTACTAGTTCCACTCCGGTTTGCTTAATTTGTTAGAAAGGGTAGCACTATTTTCAAATTTATAACTATGATTTAAGATTTGACTCATTGACTCATGACTCATGACTCATTTGACTCATAAAAACTTTAGTCTCTCCGGACAAATAAACGTAGAAACGTAGCTGTGTTTTGAACTGTCGTGTTTACGCATGAACGGAGTCGTTAATGCGGATTGAATTGGTTTTTTAATGTTCTAACACTAAGCTTATATTTTAAAATATGAATCTTCATAATACGTTAGCGAAACGACCTACGGCCCGTTAGCGAAATGACTTCAGACGTAGGCGAATCGATCTTACTCGTTAGCGAGAGATTTGCTTTGTTGTTCTTTAATCAAACAGGGTCGGTTTTTTAGATCAAGTCAGAATATGTCCAGTGTCCTTTTGTACGCGCTATCGTGATTATGTTTGGTTTCAAAAGAAATAATTTCGCTCAAGATTTCCCGTGATGTTTAATTGTGACGGTCTCATCCCTTTCTTTTCAGGTAAATTTGACTAAAGATCGCAGTAAAGAAGGCTTGAATAGCAATACCACGTCTTGAAACCAATATAGACTGACACTGACAGAAAAATAAGATAAAAAAACCAGTCTAACGATGGTGTTTCTCTTAAATCAAAAGGTGTTCTTTTATGCTAGTATCCACTGTTGAAAATGTGATTTTATTTACAATAACAGTTTATAGCGAGGAGTTAAAATGTTTTTTAAGCAAATATTAATATACTTTATTTGGTTTGTCTTTAGGTAGAAAAACTGATTGGCAACGCCAGAAATGCCTCTCTTAAGCAGCAGATGGAACTGATCGGCGAAAACGCTAGTTGTGTATCCTTTGACCAACAAAAGGAATCATCAGCTACTCGAGCTCTGTTCGTGTGCAACAAGTGGGACCAAGTACCACAAGCAGAGGCTGGTGCGGTAAAGAAGTACATCATTGAAAAACTCACAAAGCACTTGCCAACTTTGGACCCAGAGTCCCAGATCATTTACATGTCATCCACCAAAGCCAGTGAGGCACAAGATCTTGGAGTAATCACCGACGAATTTACTGGCCTTATGAATGGTATCAAGTCCATGGTTTTGAAAAGTATCGAAGCAAGACTACAGACTCTATGGAGGTAATGAATATAAGTTGTTAATTGGTTGAATAATTTTGTCAGATTAAATTGAAGCACACTGTCTGTGTAATACCTGGAGATGGCAAGCAAAAGATGCCAGCACTTCTCACCACTTAAGGTCGATGGGTCAGTCTTAATGCTTATATAAATGGTATCAAACAAATGCCCAGTCATGAGTAAACTCGTTATGGTTATTTTTGTTAAGTTAAATGTTACCATAGCTACAGTATAACCTGTCATGAACACCCTTAATTTCATTCGTAAGTGTTTATAACTAAACAAAATAAACGGCACGTAATGCATGCAGAAGTGATGACGTTAAGCAAGCGCTTCTTTAATATTTTTTAAAAGTAGCTGACAACTTGTGAAGCGTGGCACTGATTTGACTGACTCGCTAGAATTTTATGAATTTTAATTTGATCTTACAGGATTCTTACATTTATTTTTAGATATCCTGTTTCATAAACGACATTCGATACCCGGCGTGGGTATGAGCTAGTAGTACTAAGGTCAAACGCTGAATGAATGAAGAGCTGTCTGCTTCATTGATTTAGAATTCTGTTCAATTATATTCAGAAAATGCACATTAAATCATCTTCAAATAAGATCACTGTAATCGTTAGAGTTTTCGGAATTTATGGTTATTCGTATTTTTTTCTAATCGAATCCAATAACTTAATTTCCAACACTCTCTCCTCACCCACAACCTCCGCTGTAACAGAAAGAAAGCAAACACAGTTTGCCGATAATACAAGTTGCAAATAAGTATTCTCCTTCACAAATACCACAAAGAAATGAGCACTTGGGGTCTGTGCCGCACGCAATGTATTAATCACACTGCACAAACTACTGATACTACTGCAGATAAACCAGCTCTTCACAAAACCCAGTGAATGGAAGGAGAAGACCCTGGGAACGAGGTTGTAATCCGGACATCCAACTCGCATGCCGACATAAAGTGATAGTCATCACTTAATTAGGGCTCAGCCGTGGTTTCCGCTTTTTTTATTAACAAATTATGATGAGCAATTTAAGATGAAACTTTTTCAAAGATTTAAAATTTCAACGAGTGTCTTAGAGGTACCTTAAAGTCTGGAAAATTTGAGGTGGCTCTGAGTCTTTTTCGAAGATTTTTTACAACTTCGCAGAAAGTTGCATTTTAGCGTGCTATTCATTTCCTAGTAATAATAAAAATAGTGGTGGCCGAGTTCATTTTTTAGTTATTAGCCCTAATAGCTAAACGCTTGCTTTGACAATTTATATTGTTGCTATTTTAACCAAAAATCTCAAGATAATTAGAAAAAACTTATTCAACGATGATTCTGCATTCGTTTGATACCATTAATCTAGAATCCCTTAATAAAGAGTGATAGTACTGACTAATCGAAGTATTAGGGCTGGAAAATGCATGACACCGTTGCCAGCCACCTTAATTAAAAGATTTATATACGAAGATGGGCCGCTGGGAGATTTGCCTTATGTAGGGTAGTCCGGAGCCCGGATCCAACAGCTTATTGGGAATTCAAATTTTAAAAATCCGCAATCTAGCAGATGTTATCGGATTGTAGAATTCAGGTTGCTGTGTAAAATGTCGAGGCATGAAATTCAAGACCTTTTTTGAGTTTCTTGGATTACCTTTTTACACAATTTAGAATTTTTTAGAGTAAATACTCTCTAGAATTTTTCGATGACAAAAATGAATGTTTTTCAGAAGCATATGTAATTATAAGAACAGTTTGGATGCAGGGGACCACGCAACGAAGAAAAAACTACTTGGCTTGTCTGCTGCCGGATCTCTTGTTCAAGAAATGCTCGAACCAGACGTCACTCTAATAAAACCAGATTGATTGCAAGGCTGGTACAACGGCAGGAGGGCAAGATATATTGACCAATATTTCAACAAGCAGAGCTAGTCTTCTTCAGGGCCAGTACTATAATCTAAGGAAAATAACGGCTCTAAAATTTGAATTTAAATAATACAGTGTGGGTTAATGTTTAACTAATACAAGCTATATAAAGATATACGGTGACAAGATATATAAACATGTTCAAAACTGAGAAAACCAAAAATAATGAAATTGTCAATGTTCATTTCTACGGTTAATACCATTAGGCGCAAGTGTTTGGCCTCTGTTACTAAAATTAGTTCATCGCAAAACATTCTGGAATCTCGAAGCGAAGTAATTATCTTTGTTAGTAGAGGTGTATGATTTTACGCCCGCTTTCAGTGTTACGTGCACAGCGGCTTTCTATCGACATGCATCTTTCGACCTGCTAAACAAACGGGTGAGGCTAAATGACGTGGGTGGGTTGGTCGTGGGTCGTGCGTCGTGGGCAGGTTTTCCCACGACCCACGACCCACCACGACCAACGACCTACGCAAATTAGTCAATTTCTAAACAAACAAGACGGACCGGAATCCGCCAATCACAGCCCACTAGCATGACTATGTACGTAACACTAAAAGCGGGTGTAATAAGGTCAACGTCTTTAGAGAATTCAGTTTGGTGCCGTTACCAGCGATCTTGAGTTCTGTTCTGTTCTGTTCTGCCCTACAAATATGTGACTTTTTTTCTTTAGGTGGCTTGATTACCTCCTTTCTCGTATGGCTTACCATGTCAAAGCGTTCATTACCAATTCTCACAAAGATCGTTCAAAAGTTATTGAGAAAATAACACTTATCACTAAACGCCTCGCAAAACTTGATAAAGAGCAGAGTTCAGTTGGCAAGGAGCTTCAGCAGCATCTGGAAAATAAAACGAACAACGCTGTTAGTACACTGTCTATGTACCTCAAGTCTTCTGATGTAGTGGAACAATTTACTTCGTGGACGTCAGATGATGTTCCAAACAGTGATGACAGTTGGGAGGTGACCACAAATTGTATCCAAAAAGCACTGATGAAGCGACTTCAGGACGTGATCGCCGCGTGGGAAGAAAAACACCATGTCTTTGCTGATGCTCGCACTTCTCTGATCCAGTATTTCCAAGAACGGTTTAACTTTGTTGAGGGACAACTTCGAAATGTAAAGACCTCCGTTTTGGCAGAGGATGCTTCAAGTCGTGCAAGTGTTCCCCTGGCAGCAGAGGACTTCTCCGTGGCCGAACGAGTTATCATTGGCGCCACAAGCCCCATTTGGGTTCCACTCGGCCTGATTGTCCTGATAGTCAGCGTCCCAGTCGTTGGTGCTATGCTCATCAAAGAGAAATTCGAAGATTGGAGCAAAACAAGAGGGTACGAAAAAGACAAATGTGGGTTCATGGCGAAAGCTTCCAAAGAATATCTAACTGAAGCCGCTGATGAACAAAATCTGAGGTCGTACGTGGTGGAGCAACTGAAAGAGTCTCAAGTTTGTCTCAAGCAGGTTGTAGCTCGTATCCCTGAGCTCATCGAGGCTGAAAAAATGCTATGTCAACAGCTAAGAGATGAGAAAAGGTCAAAGAAAGACATAGAAGATTTGTATATACCTTTGTACGAGAGAAGTTTGGAGCTGAGGGAGCGCATTGCCTTGTTCGGCATCAAAGAAGTACGCACAATGAACATCCGCTGTAGCGATTTGGAATGGATGAACGATGGAAGCTCACTCCTTGGAACAGGTTCGTTTGCTTCTGTCTATCGAGGGAAATTAAAGCACCAAGGAAAAGAACAAAAAGTGGCTTTGAAAGTCTGGAAAGAGGAGCTAAAAGATTCTAACGCAAGTGTTTTCCTTGCTGAAACAGAAACATTGAGGTAAGTTTCTTGCGTCGCTACATTTCGCGATAAAAAGGCTTTCCGCCTGTCTTTACGAGAGTAAATTACAATCTAAAAGAGGAATGCTGTAGACAGAGCTTTTAAAGCGGTTTTGTAAACATGTTCTTCCATACAAATCGTTCTTAAACGATGAAAAAGTCTTTTAATTATGGATTTATTTCTGCAATCAATGAAATACTGTTCAACTATTTTTCCCTTTTTAATGTATGCTTTGATTTCTGCTACGGTCGTCTTTTTGCAGGAAGTTGAGTTATCCCCTCATTATAAAGTTCTATGGTGCAGCACTTCTAAAGGAAGGGGATCAGATGAGGGCGATACTAGTAATGGAGCTGTGCAAAGAAAACTTGATGAAACACATTTTCCAGAATCCTGAGAATATACCTGGAATGCCGTCCTCAACAGCTTCAACCGACAGAAATACAATCCGATGGGCGAAAGAAATTGCTAATGCTCTAGGATTTGTACACGGACAGGGGTTTGCTCACAGGGACCTGAAGTTGGAAAACATATTGGTAAGAACGCAAGGTGTATCATTTTTGGTGTGTTTGGATACTTTTAGCTTGTTTCTTTGGTTCGAAGTCATGAAGAGTGATTGTAAGCTACTTCGAGCCATCTGAGAATCAGGATATAGCTGGCTAAGGTGTCAGAGCTTTACACTCTCCGTGGATACATTCGTTAGCTGGTGAATGAAATATGCTTAACACAGACACACATTCGATTTTAATGGCGACTGGTCGGGTATAGGCCATATATTATAATTTATTACAATTACGTATACATCACCACGAGTTTATCTCAAGTCTCTATCGTTCCTGATTCTGGAAAGCGGGTAGTAACCATTCTTAATATTGGCCTTTAATTTCCTTTTTATGCTCGTTGTACTAGCCTTGTATTTTAAATTGTTTTATTCAAGAAATATTTGTGGTTGAGGCAGTACCGTGCGTTCCTGTGCTATTCAATTACACAAGAATGGTAGTTGGATTTTATTATCTTTGTTTTTTTATAACAGATAACAGAGGGGGGTGTTGTCAAGATCGCTGATGTTGGTGTAGCTAAACAAGCAAAGATGGTCACTGGTACCATGACCGGTACACCTGCCTACGTTGCACCGGAAGTGATCAGATCGAGTGTGTACGATAGCAAGGCGGATATATACAGCTTTGGCATCATGATGTGGGAGATGTGGTATGGAAAGAGGGCCTTTCATGATGTAGGAGGAGATTTAAATACGTTTTTTGACGAGGTGGCCGAAGGTGTCAGACCTTCCCATGTTGTGAACAGGAAGGGGCCCTCAGATGGCTGGCAGCAGCTGATGCAAAGGTGCTGGAATGGAAAAGCGGACGAACGACCAACTGCTGCGAAATGTCACACCGATTTATCCAAGCTGTACCAGAAGGCAACATTGGCCATTTGAACTCTCTTTACTCGGCGTGCATTTGAACTTATTAACCTACTGCAACATTAATTGACGTTAGGTTTCAACTGCAATTAATGTCTCATGCGTTTGAGTTGGTGAATATCTGAATGTCAATGTTAACTTAAAAATAATTATAATGATAACAATAATAATGAACTTTTAATTAATGCAAATAATAATATTAATAATAGTTATTTATTTCTAGTGCATGACATATTACAGCAAAGTAAAGAAATACAATATCAATGAAGGCAATATTAATGAAAGCAGATGAAAATTAAATTACATTATATAGGTCGATGATATCTAAAAAAAAATCAGAATTCAAATTTTTGACTTACAATTAAAACTGAATGTTCATCTTTCTTTATAGCTTATGTTTAATTGATAAATACCGAGCAAACCAAAAATTTACCTTTTTTATTTCCTAGGAGAGACAGTGTTGCTTATGCATCAAACGAAAGTATTTCCAGGAAAATGTAAAAACAACAGTAAAAATCACAAGGTAATGATTAACATATGAGTCACCCTCCTATTGCACAGAACGTTTTGACTATAAGATATATCCAAGTAGATACTAAGCACCAGTTTTATTACACCCGCCTTTAGTGTTAAGTGCATAGCTTTCTATCTGCATCCATCATTCGAAATCATCTTTCGACAGCGTATTTCGACCTGCTTTTTGAAATGAGCCAATCAAAACCGGCACATACCCTTGTTGGTTTCATGCACACAAGGTCAGAGGGTCATGCTAGTGGGCTGTGATTGCAATTGGTGGATTTCGATCCATGTTGCTTGTTCAACACGTCCAAGGATGGATGTCGATAGAAAGCCGCTATGCACCTAACACTAATAGCGAGTGCAAATAGGATGTCCTTGAGTTGGCGTTGATAAACCGATCCTTTCTTCAAATTCAGTAATTATAATTGTGTCTGTTGATTAAAACGATACTAGTGTTTGTTATTAAGGAAATAACAATAAATAATAAACATTATATAAAAAGCAGCTGTGGATGTCGAAGCGCCCATGAACTATCATGCTCAGCCATTATGTGCTAGTCCTATTTATGTTATAAGCTACAATTGTCCACGATTTTACAGATTTCTGTAGCTTGGGGGAGCAGTAATGGCGTAGTGGTGAAAGCATTCCATTTACACCAAATACCGGGCTCGAATCCCGGACCACCCGACCGGTAATAGGCCTTATTAATTTTTTAACCTAATAATGCAAAATAGGCACATGGTTTCTGAGGGGGCAAACAAGATCTTAAAAGTTGACAAACTTCAGCTGGTTTCTTGTTTTGTCTAATTTTTAGTTTTACCATGGTTTAGTTTCAGTGTTGTGGTAAAAATGTTGTAAGTTTTACGCAAATTCAACGCTGACATAAAAAGACAAGAAGCTTAAGAAGCTTAAAATCGGGTGGCCGGTTAATGATTAACTTATCTCTTTGGCTTGAAAGGCAGGGTAAAAACGTAATACTCGTTTGTTTGAGCGTGTAGAAATATATATTTACACTCAACATCTATCTTTCCTTGCTTATACTTCTACATCAAGTACAAAATTTTCGTTTAAGGACATATGTGAGTTGACTGAGATTTTTTTGGACAGTTCTCCTCTTTGCTCCGAGGGTTTTTCTCCGAGATCACCCATTTTCTTCCCTTTAGAAAACACAGAACCTCTTAATTCCAGTTTGATGGGGAATACACGGCACCACAAGTAGGGCTTTCCACAAGTTGCTCGAGATTTCCCAAAAAGTTGCTCGTAAGTTCTCAAAAAGTTGCTTAAAAGTTGCTGCAAAAATTCAAAAAAGTTGCTTCTGACAATAAAAGTTGCTCGAAAGTTGCTCCAAAAAATCCAAAACGCTGCTTCTAATCAAGAGAATTTCTCTAAATATATGCTAATTTCACTTTGAGGGTTAGATTTCTAAGCAGTTTTCTGCAATTTTACAGCAAAAGAAGTATCTAAATAACATATTAAGGCGAAACTTTGTTAAATAACAAAAAAAAATAAATAACAAGGTTTTCTTTAATTGAGAAACCTCGTGAAGATATCGATGACGCAATGTTTGCTGACGAGTTTTGTAATGTTTTAATGCAGAATAAGCGAAAGGCTGAAACGTTTTCAGATGTTCCTCGAAAATCTTCGGCAAATTTCGTAAATCTTCGGAGACGTTCGTATGGCCTTTGAACAACACTCGGATTATCTTCGGAGATCTTCGGTCTGGAAATTGCTCAAAATGTAACAAGTTGCTTCAGAGGAAATAAGTTGCTCCAAGGGGAAAAAGTTGCTCGAAATATAAGTTGCCGAGCAACTTGTGGAAAGCCCTAACCACAAGCTATTATCTTGAAAACCCACCGGTGTATTAATAAAGTATTTTTTTTTATTTTTATTTTAGCTTGATGTCACAATACATGCTGTGTAAAATTGTATAAATACGATTCACCGAGTTCAAAATATGAACTTTACGTTAACGTGAGAAGAAATGACTGAAGTAAAAACCTCGATCACAGCAGCATCCATTTTCCTATTAGAAAATACCAACCCACCTGATTTTTAGGCGATGATTTCGCCTTTAGTCGTCGCACGATGGGCAATATTACGCTTATCCGGCCTCAACCTCTTTCCCGTGCACTGAACCGGGGAGCACTGGGTTTCTTTCCTTTAGCTGCGTCTTGAGTTGTGGCGAGTGAGAACATTCGATTTTGCAACTAATAGCATCGGCAAAGTGCGTTTGTTGTCTAGCTGTTGAACGGAGTTTCAGGGCCTGAATTGAGTGTTGGACTTAATCAGGTATCGGATAAATTTGAGCTTGCTCACACGAGTCGTGTACGTATACATCAGTCTTGTTGTGTTTGAGTCGTAACTTTTGAGCCCGTGCCAGAAGGCAAACCGATAGCAGCTTCTTGAAAAAGGTTAGGAAGGTGAAGCAATTTAAATCTCTGTTTTGTTTGAACGTTCACTCATAATATTTATTTCAAAACCTTTAAAAAGGGGGCAGACACTTCGGTATGGGAATTCGAACAGAAAGCCAGAACTTTTGTAGAATTTCTATTTATTGCTTACATTTGCTGATCTAAAACATTGTGTCTGATAAGATGCATTAAATGATTCTAGTGTGCGCTGTTGACTTGATTCAGACTATTAATTCCTTAAGATTTCACATCGCGAACGACATCTTCGGTGACCTCAGTTACACTCACGGAAATGTCACACAATCTTCAGCTACGACTTGACAATAAAGGTTGATTTCCACTGACGCGTAATTTTTTACGTGCGTGAAAAAATTTAGAGACAATGTATGAACGACTTGTGTACGCGTTTACGCGAGTCGTTCATACATTGTCTCTAAATTGTTTCACTCACGTAAACGCACGTAAAAAAAATACGCATCAGTGGAAATCCACCTTAATCCTGGGCGTTCCAATAGTCGTTTCTGGGAAACTGCCCACCTACCCCTCCCCAAACCTAACATTTTGCCCAAAGAAAGAAGTAAGTGTTAATGTTGGGTTAGGGGAGGGGTAGGTAGGCAGTTTCCCAGAAACGACTATTGATCCCGTTCCTGTTGCTAAATGATGAAGGGCGTTATATAAACGTACCTTTAATCATATTTTATGAGTTTCCGATGTGATGTACTGGAAGGTTGTTTTGTGATTCGAGCAAATCTTTAATTTTTTTTAAAAAGATAACCAAAAAAATAAAAAAAAATGTTATATCTTTGATCATTGTCTCTATTTTCACAGGAACATTAATTCTGCCACCGGGTCTTCGGCTTCCCTTTCTTTTACATTCACACACTGAGTTAGCAATGGGTATTTTACCACACTGAACTCTAGTATTGTCCTGCTTTGCTGATTTCCGACCTGTTTTCTTGTTTACTGGAATACGGTATTTTGACTGGATAATGTCACAGAAGTGACTAGTATGAGTTATTATTGGTTGGATTTTGAGTATTGTAATTTTCCGCATGCAATTTTCATGATTACGAATCCCTCACTATTAAATTTCTCAAGGATTAACATTTACTATTATTTCTTATGTCAAATAAAAGACAAAGATTATATGATTCCGTGTCCACTCTTATTCAAGAACCATTTTTCTTCAGACCAAAAATAATTTTTTATGGGCTTGTCCGGTTTATACATGAATTAAAGTTCTTCATTTTGAGACAAACAAACTCCTGAGTTAGGATTTTGAGTTGGATTTCGAGTTAGGATTTCGAGTTGGATTTTCGAGTTGGATTTTCGAGTTAGGATTTCGAGTTGGATTTTCGAGTTAGGATGAAACGAAATCACCGAAACAAGCAAAATTTCAAGATTTCCGCCACTTACCGTTCTATACACTCCGCTTAATTATATAACTTACTATACACTCCGGTTATCCTACTATACACTCCGGTTATCCTACTATACACTTCGGTTAGCCTACTATTCACTTCAGTTAGCTTACTATGTACACCTGTTCGCCTACTATCAGACTTCGGTTAGCCTTCTATGCACTCAGTTTAGCCTGTTTACGGTTAGCTTTCAATAATTGTAATGGGTTTTGCTTCGCCAAAAAATCCTGAGTCGAAAATCCTAACTCGAAAATCCAACTAAAAAATCCAACTCGAAATCCTAACTCGGTAAATAGGCAACCTCCTTTACTTTGAAGTATAGCTAAAAATCTGATTTCTGATCTTATGCAAACTAGACTTTTGATTTTGTTCGATTTGGTTTGGAAATCGAACTCACAAACAAACTCAATGACCAAACTACATGGAATTTAATCGTTCAATGAAGTTTGAGTGAGTTTGATGAAATTCAATGAAAATTTTGCTTCATTTCGTTTGATGTGATATACTGGGATTAACTCAGGAAAAAGCCTAGCTTTCAGTGGGCAAATTAACCTTTCGACGAGGTTATACCACCTTTGTTTCAAAGAAACAGAAAATAATTGCCCCTTATTGGACTGTTCGTCAACAGAATGCGAGAAATAAGCGACAGGCTTAGTTTACATTGCTACGTTAGGAATTACGTTTTAAAATTACAATCGTAAGCCGTATTGCGGAGCAAATTTGAATTTTTATGCGCAATTCCAAGTTTGGCGATTTCAACTAAGCCTGTCGCTAATCGCAGTCTGTTGATAAGCAGTCGACCATAGGACAATTATTCCATCCCTTTTTGAGACAGAGGTGGAATTATCATATGTTTCATACGGGAAAAATGAAAACCGGAACTTGGCAACTTGCTCAGGCAAATTTGAATGGAAAGTTGCAAGTTGCGATGAGCAAACTGCCAATCAATATTGGAACATTGCGCCGCAACATTGCAAAGTTCCCATCAAAAGAACATCCGGTTTGACTGTAAACTTACAGTATCTGCAGTATCTGGGACTCAGTAATGTAATCCACATAAACAAAACTCTGACATGTAAAGTCTTTAATATATTGGGAGATGAAACAGATATCATAAGCACTGATGTTTATTTACTCATTAAAACGAGCAGTGATTTATTACACGTACCTGCATCATGAATAATCTGCACTGGATCCCTTTCATGATCAGTTGGAGATAACAAAATCTCAGGCGAAGGCGCTTCTTCCAAAGTGAAACTGCCATCACTTTCATCTTGACATTCCACTGATTCCAGCAGCTGACTTCCTAGTACTGTAAAACAAAATAATGACATCCCAAACACGTAAAAATCACAAATGTCTTTAAAATCCGTCGAATTTCTTTCTAAATTCGTCCTTGAAAGGCCCCATAAATATTTGTTCACATAGATATTATTTACACAGTCAAACTGCATGTCCATAGAGCGTCGCCCTGAAGTATTGATAGTTATTAACACATCCGTAGAATTATTGTGAATCTAAACACTTTGGCCGTTATTCAAAGAACAGAGAGTTTTCGTTATGAATGAAGATCAATGATACCTCTTTTTTTGGTAGAGTGTCGAGGATTTATTTAGCGCATCTGTAAGATGTGTCCTCGCTTCGATTTCACTACTTGTTGAACAGAGTCTACAAAAAACGCTTGGTAAATCTGCTTACTGTGAGATTGTTTTCCGACCTCACTTTATCACTGAATTGAAAATTCTCCTGTACTACGCTCCGTTTTCCGAAATTAAAGCTATAGAATAACACAAAATGGCCATAAACAGGAGCTTGAAATAAGAGTCTCGACTCTTGGTCGCACGGAGCAAACATTTGAGCAGCGGCTCATGATTGGTCAATTAAACAATAAGTGACTTATGATTGGTTCATTCTCTCTCTGGACATAATATAAAACAAACTGAGCTATCGGCTTTTATGCGAACCCGGAGAACGCATTTTAAACGAGAGAAAAAAATCAAACATTCGTGACAGCTAGTATGAAAGAAAACATATCAAACATACTGGAAAATGAAATGTTGTTTTTACTCCTTCTGACACCGAACCGGAAGGCTTTTAGCCCGGTTTTCATCGAGCATTTGCTTTCCAGTCTCGAAGACATTTTTATCATTGAATTTTAACAAATAGTAATATTTTTCAACATTAGCCATATCACAAGCAACTACCTAGTGGCAAAACTAAGTAAAATACGGCATAAATGTAACACTGCAGTTTTGTACTCACCTTCACAAAAACACTGCTCGTTTTGTCTACGTTGCCTTTCCTGTTGTTCTTCCCTACATCTTTGCCTTTTTTGCCGTGCTCTTTGTCGTTCTCTTTCTCGCTGTTCTTCGCTATTTTTTTTTTTGCCTGTTCTGTCGGCACCTTTCTTGCTCTTTTTGTCGCTGTTCTTCGCTACGTTTTCGTCTGTTCTCTCTTGATCCTTCTCGCTCTCTTTCCCTGTCTCCTCGAAGTTAAGTTTGCTTCACTCTCGTTTGTCAACATCAACATAACAAGAGACCGAAATAAATATGTTTTTCTCAAGTTCTAAGCTTCAGACTCGCTGAACAGAATTTAACAATAGTCGTTTTGAAAAATTTCTTTGCCAAGAGAATTTAACGCTGCGATTTCGCGCCAAAAAAACGCGGGTTGCCACAGTAATTCATCCCCAGTCCTTTTCCGTGCGTATGGTCGGACGGTCACGTTACAACCAAAATTTTCTGGCTCGATGGTTTACCAAAAATTCTAAGGTATGGGGCTACGCATGCGCGCGCCTTCGGCGCTTGCGGAGCTCCGCTAAAAAAAATGAAGACTTATAAGTAAAAATCGGGGAATCCCGCTCTATCAGGGTAACTCAGCCCATTTTAACCCAAATCGGCAAAGGAGCATAGCCTTTGTCTGCGTTTTGGGATAATTTTCTAGGCAGCCAAAAGGTGACAAAATATCAAATCGGTATGGAATTTCAAATTCAATTTAAAGCTGGCATTGTTTTATTGCTATTAACAGCAGAGTTTATTTAAATGTTTGATTAATGTGTTTTGATCGAATATGACTCTTTTCCCTCCAAAAATCATTCTTGTAACTGACCAGGGAGTGTTCCTTCAACAGGAAATTGAAGGAAGCAGAGAGGTTTTTGTAAACAAGCGAATGCTCGCAAGTTCGATTCCTCCCAATTTGATTTTGTTATCGTGGAGAGCCTTGAATAGAAAACAGTCATTATAAAAAATATAATAATACAAATTGAAAGGTCAAACGACATAGATTGTTGTTGTTGGCTTATATTTTAAGTCAAACTTTCATTAATTGATATTTTTCTAGGATAATAAAGTGTCAATTCATTACTAAACCATTCTGGTACTACAGAACAAGGGACGCATATCAAGTTTCCAGAGTTTCCGTGCATTCTGTACGGTAGTAATTATTTCCAAAACAATACCGCGAAGCTTCCTGCCATTCGTCTGTTGTCATAGAATCGGAGGAAGTCAAATGAAACCAGGAATGAAAACCAAAAAATAATAATAATAAAATGGTCTAATGAAGCAAGGACAGCGCCCGCTGCTGCTTTAGCGTTCCTTTCTAACTTTTTGTTTCGTTTTTTTCTTAGATGGCACCGGCAAAACTATAAAATAAATTGAAATTAAATTATTTTCGTACAAATTTGCATCTAAAACTGGGTTGCTTATTTAAAATATCGCTTTTTCGAGGGCTTTATGGAGGGATGACTGCGGGGAGATCATTGAAGAGCAAGGGGTGGAGCATCGCCTGATTTGATTATTAAAATAAGGGTGTTAATTTTGTAAGCTTTCTGTTATAATTAGTTTTTAAATTTTATCTAACGTGATCGCAGTGTTAGTGCTTGTTCACATACAAACACTTAATGTAGCTGATTGAGCTGATGGAGCTGATTTTCATAGATCAAAATGTGTACTAGATTCACAAACCACCACTAGAAAACCAAACATAATTTTCATATCACTCCCACGTCATTATAGCCTGTTCCAGGGTCTCGGTAGTTATGGGAGAGCGAATAACGCGGGTGAGCGAGAAAAAATTAGGCGAAACGAAGGCGAGCGAAGGAATCGTCTGTTTCCTTCGCTCGCCTTCCCCCCCCCCCCTCCCCACTTCCCCCTCGTTTTTTCCTTGCTTGCCTGTGTTTTTCGCTTTCTCCTTCAACTACCGAGAGCCTGATAAAGGCTAACTGTAAGGGAAACCGAGTTCATGTAAATGAAAATTTTTCCACTCAGTCCATTCAGTTTCATGAGCATCTTTTACTCTGAAAATTTTATTTTTTGAAGCGCAGTGGATGACAAGTTTATCGTTGTTCACAACAAACCTTAGCCTGCGAAACCTTAGCAGTGTCGAACGCTTAGAGAACAATAAATTTTATTTTTTTTAATTATTCGTAAATTCGAGTAAATTGTTATAAGCTAGTAGCTAGCTTCCATTATGTTTTGATAAATCATTTGATACACCAAGGGGCTATTCTACTCGCCATCCTGAGTCGTTTCCATTGCCATCAAAAAATGATAAAGTCAATGTGAACATATTTCAACTGGTCGAGTTCTAATCAATAGACTGTTAGATTAGACTACGAACCAGAGCGAATCATAGTGAACGAGGCGTTGCCGAGTTGACAACCACTCACTCATGGTAAACGAGAGCGAACTAGTGTAATTGTTTTAGTAGATGCTCTGAAGGCATTATTGGTCAAAATTGATCACGACATAAAACCTTGCTCTTGTACTAATCAGGTGATAGAATGCCCATGGATGAACTTTGAGACAAAAGTGTTCGCTTAAGGAATAAACGTCAACAGCAGTCTCCCCATTTTTTTTGACACAGTTCACTCGATGCAAGCGTCCGCCGATACCAATCGTGGCGCGGGTCAAGGTAGTTCACTGATAAAGTTGTTTTCCTGCATTTCTGGGACACCGGGACATACACATTCTCTATTTCTCTCAAGTCAAGACATGATTTTGAATTCAAATCTGCCTGAAGTTATTCTGAATCTAAACCAGGTTTTGTGTTCCTTGTTTTCTGAGAAAACCGGCATGAATGATGTACTGTATCCATCGACTCTCGAGTGACCTCACAGTGTCACGTTATGGTTGCTGATATAATTATCTGCCGAAAACGACAACCATTCGATTGGAAAAAGGATAGTGACTTCGCAGCCGACTATTTTTGCTAGCCTGGGCGTAAAGTAAAATCGCCGTGTTGCAACCCAAACCATTTTTTGGTCTGACCTGTCTGATTTTTACACAAGCTAAATGCCCGGCAGTCTGAAAATTCGAAACGATCAACATCCTGAAAGTTATCTCTGAGGGTCCTACAGGGGTATTCCCGTGACGCGTGATTAGCTGATTTTATGAAATTTGAATTTAACAACTGATCTTGCGAGACACTTGAAGAGCTTGAATTAGTAACCGATATTTGTTATTTCACCACTTTATTTTGCCTGATTTTGAGACGCGAGACATCAAATGGTTTCAAATGCGACCTCCGTATAATCGTAACGTCTCGTAAGGCATCGGGAACTACCAAGTTGCCGAGAGCTTCCCTTGCTGATCTTCGCTTATTTTTCGTTGACGGATTTCTTTAAACACTTTTTGTAGAGTAAGATCTTCAACACTCTTTGTAGCGTGAGAAAACGTGAGAACAGGATAAAATAGTACTTATTTTTCTGATTCGGGAAAATGAAATTTAAAAATCTGGCAGGAAGAGCTTAACGACTCCAACGCAAGTGCCTTCTTTTCTGAAACAGAAATGTTGAGGTAAAGTTTGTCAACTACCTTTCGCGATACAAAGCCGTTTTTGCAATTCAAGAAAAGTATACATGAGGAAATTAACTTACAGTTTTGAGAAACAAAGAGAAATGTTGAAGGATGATATTTAAGTGACTCTGAACTCAAAGCGTTTTTGAAACACGTTCCATAAAAATCGTTTAAAGCGACAAAAAGTGAAACGGTCACCTATTAAAATTCTTACATTCTATGGATTATTTCAGTATTTCTTTATTCAACGAGACATTTTTTCAATACAGGTTTTGGTTTCTTCTACTATCTCCTTTTATGCAGGAAGTTGAATCATCCCTTCATTGTAAGGTTCTATGGTGCAGCACTGCAAAATGACGAAGATCAGGTGAGGGTGATACTAGTGATGGAGCTGTGTAATGGAACTTGAGGAATCACATTTTCCAGAATTCCAAGAATATTAAGAATACTCAGCGACCAGAGAAATTCCGAACATGCCGGCCGTTTCAAATTCACCAATCAGCGCTTGGCGTTCCACGGCAGCCCAACGCGGTTCAAAACCTGATTGGTGAATTTGAAACGGCCGGCATGTTCGGAATTTCTCTGGTCGCTGAGTTGAGCACCGATCATAGTCAGAAAGCCGTATGCATGATTTCAGCGTGGATTTTCTCGGAAAATGTTGGAGGGATGAAGCTAAAATTCGGCGAAGAGATAGAGCAACAACTCACCGATCGACAGCCGTCGTCAGATAGGTGAGATTTTCAGTAGTTTGGCGTTAATTCCGGTTTGAAGTGGAGGAGGTCGCTGCTGTCGGCCGCCGACTTGCAAGCCTTGTCTCCTCTTTCTCCTTACCGGCCTTCGGCCGGCTAAATCAGTTCAAAAGGCGCTTAAAACGGCCCGCGCAGGCGAAGAAATACAACACATGAGTCGATAAACGTTTCATTAAACTTTATTGAGATATTTAGAGCGAAATGCAATTTAGATATGTCATTTCCAGAGCTTAATTTCAGTAACCCTTATAGATTTCAAAATTTCCTTTGTTCGTCTCATGTCAACAATAATTAACCACGAACACATAGGGTGGTCTGCCTGTGGTTGTTTTTAACAGAAAACTGTTGCAGGGGTATAGGGTTGGGTATAATTACGTAATCTTCCGTGTTTAACTCGAATTTCCTCCTGGGGGGGGGGGGGGAGGGGGGAGGAAGTACTCCCTATAGTGGGCCTACGGGGAGGCTCCGTCCGAAAGTGGTACCTTTTTCAGGCTGGGAATATGTAAATGGGTTGGGATTTAGCGTGAAGAACCATAAGAAAGGGTAGGGGCATATGCTCCTTGTAGGGGAAAATGCTATTTAGGTATTTTAAAAGGTCTTGAAAAAAGTCTAAAAAAGACTCACCTAACAGTTGATTCATCTGAGTATTTTAAGGGTTACGCAAGGAAATGGATGGAGTACTTTTACTTTAGGTATGTGAAAGGGGTACCATTTTCCATGGAAGGTATATTAAAGGGTTACCTCTTTTTTTCATAAAAGGTTAAGGTGTTTGGACCTCGGGACGGAGCTCTCCCAAAAAAAAACTTTGCCGAGTATCCCCCGGGTCCCTATATTTAAAGTATTGGCCATCTGATCTGTTTTTATGCCCGTTAAACCAGCCTTGTATTTTAATTTTTTTTATTTAAGAAAGGAATGCAGGTTCAACTACTGTCCATTAATGTGATATAAAAATGAATAAAAAATGAAAAATGTTGATCGAAATACGTTTTTAAGTTAAAAACGCATAGTAAAGCAACATTTAGCCCTGTTCAGTACTGTCATCCGACAGGGGGGGGGGGGGGCTTATATCCGGGAAGGCTTATAATCGGATGTATTTTTTTGTTTTCAGGTAGATGGGCCTATAATCGGGGGGGGGGCTTATAAGCGGGGAGGGGGGGGGGCTTATAACCGGAATTTTACGGTACTTTAAAAGTTGGTGGTAAATGCATACTTGTATAAATATTTACCAGAATCTGAGAGTGGTGGGCCGTGGGGAGTGTATTGGATATCTATAGCCACCAATCTTTATCAATGAGTACAAATAGCAAACAACAATATAGAAAAAACAAGACTACCAACCATGTATACAATTGTTTTTACTCCCAACCATGAAGATCACAGGGGCGGATCTAGGATTTTTCAAAGGGGGGTGGCTGTTTACCAATGTTTTTGTTCACTATGCGGGGAGGGGGTTTCAGGCTTTTAGGCAGTTTTTTGAAATTGGGAGTGCAAATTATGCACTGAGGCCCATATGTCATGGAGGCGTAGGCTCCATCCCCCTAGGGGATTATTATTAAGCCAGTGACATTAGGAAATCTTCACACAGAAGCAATTACAATTTTTCCACTATCACTTGACTGTAGTCAAATATTTTCTTATTTATGATAGTCTTTTCTTATAATTCTAACTATACAAGATGTACATTAAAAGTTCGTGAATTTTTAATGCATTTCTATTGTTGCAGCTCTCATATAGACAAAATATTAAATAGTGTAATTTATTATATACTGTCTAGGCTGTTTGAACACCCTCTGCTGCAGGACAGTAAGATTGGAGAAAGGAAGACCTGGTGGAATAGTTACATAAAAGGTATTGAAACAGAACGATGCAAGCATTTATTCATCTCAAAACTCTACATAGGGCAGTCATGGAGTTTTTACGCAGCAGTAACATTGAAGTCTTCACCCGTACCATTTCAACGTTCTGTATGCAAGTGCAATGTAACAATAATCATCTTTATCACCTGTAACTTTGAATGAGCTCAGCTGTAAAAGGTGTTACAGGTTATGCCCCTTAATGACAACCCTGCTACAAACAAGCACATGTAGTTTGTCACAATTGATATGTTTTAACTTTATTTCAAGGGGATGCTTTCCAGCCCACAAAAACCTGTTGGCCAGTACAGAGACTCAAAGAGAGAAGAAGTGAACAGGAAGAAATGAACACAATAAAGGCAATGGAGGCAATAGCGGGTGTGGAACATACAGAGGAAGAAATGCCACTGGTAATGTAAAAATGAGAACACAGAACTTATAATACTTGCCGAGGCCCTTCTCAGCATAAACGTACAGGAACAAAGATATTTTTGATAGTGCAACACCAGGAAATACCTTCAAATTACCCCCTGGTTGTTCACCAGTACCTGGTTTTAATCCACCCCCCCCCCCCCCCATTCATATAATCAGCCCTCTGCTGGCTGACAGTACTGAACTTAACAGGGCTCAAAATGTCGCTTTATTGTGAATAAAGTAACGAATAGCGTATTTTGATCAACTCTTTTCCAAACTGCTTTTTTTTTAATTACAGCTCTTTTTTTGTAATTCTGTCAGCTTTTCATTTCATGGTGTCATATTTTGTCAAGGTCTTCATTAGTGAGTCCCTACTTCAGTGGAACAAAATCCTGGTTTAAGACGTTTAATGATTCCTTGATATAACGATGTGGTTTAGCCATGCCAGTCCCTTGGTACATTGTTATATTGGGGTTCCACTGTATTTAATGCAAACAAATTAAATATATCCACTTTCATTATCATGCTTTTTAAAACTTTTATTAAAAACCTTCAATAAAAATTCCCATTTCTAATGCTACAATATTTTGTAATAATTATTTAGGTTTATTCAGGTCAATATGTCAGGGCAAATAAAAAAGCGGTGCAACTGACAGAAAATGAATTCCTTCAGAATAGGGAGTGGCCCATTCAAAAAATTATGAAGGAAAGGACGGTAATCCTGACACAAGACATCTCTTTTTAATATAGTATTTGTTACTTGCATCATATTAATTGGCATGATAATGTTAATGGCCCATTGCATGCCTAGTGAAAAACGAATTTCATTGTTACTCAAGAATTTGGCTGTGCATTCAGTGTATTCATCAGCATAGGAAAGAGCTGCAGTGAATATGCTAAGGGAATTTTCAACCCAAATAATATACTTAAGGGAGTGGTCATTATTTATGGGGAAGAGAGGGGGGTGGGGTTGGTGAATGGGATGGGGGGGGGGGTCAAAGAAGTTTGGTCGCCTGTTAATGGAGGGCAAAAAAGTTTTCGCATCACTGATGGGGGGGGGGGGGTCAAAAAAGTTTGGTTGACAACCACCTGATGTCCATTTCTAGTAATGCAAAGGGGAATAAAACTCTAGCTAAGGTATAAACACATTGACAAATGACTGGTCAAATTGCTACTATTAGCTTACTTAACAATGTCCTATCAATGTTTTTCTATTACTCAATCTTCTAGTAGTAAATCTGATATGGGTTGATGACACCCCCATCTAGAGGGTCACCACATCCCCGCTTCTTTAAGTCACCATTTCACAATTGGTATCTGGGAGGCCATGAGTTCAATTCCCAGATTTTTTCTTTGTCTCACGCTTGTGACAGATAATCATTTTTATCTTTATTGTTTTTGTTGTTGTCAGGTTTAACTAAGGGTTTGGCTGCCCTCTGCATGTGTATCTAGATTATCAATTAAATATCCGTAACATTTTAGCTAGTCGAATGAGGTGTCCAAAAACATCTTACAGAGTATTTCTATTTCTTTGATGAAACAGAAAATCATTTACATGATGTCCTTTTGATGCTGAGCAGGTTTTTAATTAAGTATTCAAGTAGTTCAATCAGCGGCTTCATTTTTTGGTCACTGAGTTTTTGATCCTATGTTGATTGCAGGGGTGAGGGGGGGGGGGGTCAAAAAAGTTTACTTGATTCTTAAAGGAGGGGGGGGCTTAAACGTTTACTTGAGTCTAAAGGGGAGGGGCATAAAAAGTTTCTGGTGTTGCCTTCTTCCATTCACCAACCCCCCTCCCCATAAATAATGACCACTCCCTAAAGAGGGGCAACGGTCTCCAGCAATTTACAGCCCGTGTAGTTTGATTTGTCTGTTCCAAAACAACACAGAGTAAAACCTGTCAAACACAACCTTTATTTCCTACTGAAATGCATATAGCTCAAAGCGAGATCAGTGACTTAGCCATAGATTACTACCATGTAATGATCAGAATGTCTGCAAGGTCATATAATTTGCAAATCTATTTGCAAATCTCAGTTTATCTTGGTAAAAACAAAGTTATTGACTTTAAAATTATCTTGAAAATAACATTACAATCCAATTATTTTTTCATTTTCAGCACAGAAAAGAGTATCTTGTAAAGTGGAAGCCATCCTGGGTTCCCTCAGAGGATGTAACATGCAACAACTGCCTTCAAGACTGGTCAAACTCTAAAAGAAAAAGATAAATAATTTTGATTAATTAAACAATTCATTCTTTGTCCAGGATTCATTTTTTGTAAAAGATGTTTGCCGTCGGATTCCCATACAAACACTGTAATTTCTGCCTGCTTTAATCGTCAAGATGGCGTCGAAAGCCGTGATAAGGCCTATTAGTTTGAGTTTTAAAATAGGTATATGGTGCTACCGACAAAAGTACACAATTGCAGTCAGTGAATTAAATTTATTGTTTATGTTGTGAACTGCTGTTCAAGGTTTTTTCGATATGCCTTTTGCAGTGTAACAGTGAAATGTTGTCTAATTTATCGATTTCAGGCACATTATAAATAAAGGATTTTACAATCATATGTGTGGTTTATTTCCCAATCTTTGCCGCTAAACAATTCCCATACGGCAACCAGACGCTAACGTTTCCAGCAAGCCATTTCTGTGCTACAATCGGACTTAGCACATCGAATCTCTGCTACAGATAATATGCCTCTGGTTTTAATTTTTTTAATCTAATTTAAAATGTGCCACTCCTCACCCAGCATATAAAAACGATTTTTTTACATTACGGACATGAAAACGGCTCATTTCTGGTTCATGCTGGGCATGAACCGGAAATGAAACTTTTCCGTGTCCGGAATAGTGATATTTCATGCTGGGAATGTTGACAGCTCATTTCCGGTTCATTGCCAGCATGAACCGGAAATGACATTTTTCCATGCCCGGAATTAAAAGGGTCATTTCTGTTTCATGCTGGGCATGAACCGGAAATGAGCTGTCAACATCTTACCCAGGCTCTCCTCTGCCGCTCGATAAAGGTCGCCGCGCGAAAAACGTGCAAGAATGGCATGAGAATTTTACACGCATGCTGCAAGAGACGTTTTTACCAGTAACCCGGATAAAAAACTATCTTGGAACGTTTTCTTAAACAACTGGCATGAAATAAAACGCTCAATGCCCAAGTAGAAGGAATCATCGGTTATAAGTAGTGTATTTCCAGTGGAATGCCAAGAGGTCGTAAAAACTTGCTTCAGTTTTTTTAAAATAAACGGGAATTACTCTTCACGTGGCATATAATCATGCCCTCAACACCTCAAAAGAGCTTTTGGTCACTAAGTTCACGACTTGGGCAAAGAAATGGCATGAAATCGGTCAAATATCATGCCCATTTCTTTAAAAGTGTCAAAATGACTAAATGTTTTCTTTCTAACTCGTTTAAATAAGTCTCCGATTACAAGGTGAATATGTCTCTCTTTATGAGGCGTAGAAACTAGTGCTTTTTGGGCTTCTTTTGGCCTTATTCTGGTGAATAATTTACGGCTTACAACAATGCAGGAAGAAAGTAAATGTAACCAGTGCGACTAAGAAGACAAAGGATTTAGTGATTGTGCATTTCTGTGTTTTTTAATTACGCGAGAATAATAGTTGCTTTGGTATTTGTATTCTTTAACATATATCACACAATGGTGTTGTCAAGGTTGCTGATGTCGGTGTATCAAAACAAGCAAACATGATCACCGGTACCATGATGACCTGTACACCTGCCTATGTTGCACCGGAAGTGATCAGATCCAATGTGTACGATAGCAAGGCAGATATATATAGCTTTGGCATCATGATGTGGGTGATGTGGTATGGTACGAGGGCCCTTCTTAAATGTAGGAGGAGATTTGAATACGTTATTACAGAAAGTGGCTGGAGATGTTAGACCGTCCCATGTTGAGGGCAGTAGGAATCCTCTAGATGGCTGGCAACATCTGATGCAATGGTGCTGGGATGGAGAGGCAGACGAACGACCAACTGCTTCAATGTGTCATAGCGAGTTGACCAAGCCGTACAAGGACGTCGAAGCAATACCCCCTATTTGAATTATATTTATTATTATCTTCTTTACCAATTACAACATTGGTTGACAGCATGTTTAAACTATCATAAAGATATTATGGGTTTGAGTTAGTGAAGATCAAACTGGTGATACCAGTATGAACTATTGATTAGAATTTTCGTAGCTTATATGTGATCAATTGATACTGACTACACGAAATATCAACTTATATTTTTGTTCCTAGGAGAATCTTGCTTATGGAGCAGAGAAAATTATATTTATAAAGACTCGATGGGTCCTCAGACAAACATGGTGAAAAAAGAAGGCGTTTATAGAGCCTGTTCATTCACTAGTCAAGCTTGATTCCTAGCCCTACGCGCCAACTATTAGGGAATCGCGTTTTTATCAGCACCCTGAGGATTTTTTTACCTTAACAAAGACGTATCCATAGAATTTTGTTTGTATTTAGTTTTGGTCACGTGCTCTGCCAGCCGGGTGTCAATGACGTAATCCCTGGTGAAGGGCGATCATACCGATAGCTGTTCAGCAGTAAGAAAAAATCCGACCTTTGCTAAAAGACGATTATGCCGCTTTAGGTACATAAGGGTAGTCTTTAATTAAGCAATAGACCGCGCTTTCTAGGGCTTTACTGGCGTAACAAAACCACGCGGGAGGTTGGGAGAACATGTAAATCTCGAGCCGCAGGCGAGTGATTTACAAGCTTTTCGAGTGTTCTCCCAACATTCAAGTGGTTTTATTACGCCAGTAAAGCCCTAGAAAGTGCGGTTTATTGCTTTTATGAAATTACTATAGAAAACTTTCGTCAAAGGCATAGGAATCTATCTTATTTTTCGTTATCAAATGTCTTATTCTCAACAAGTTCATCGGATGACGCGGAAAACCAGTCACAGTGGCTGAAAGAATAAAACATACACAGGTTCAACTCCGCACACAAACCAATCACAGTGGCTGAAAGAATAAAACATACACAGGTTCAACTCCGCACACAAAATTCACGGATCGACGAGAAAAACGTTCAAAAGTGGTTGTCTTAAAGTTATAAAATTCTTAAGAAAGGAAAGGAAAAATGCAAACTGACATAGTACGAAATGTATTCAACGATTTTAAAGTTCTTTGACGTGGAAAACTAGCAAATTGTGGCCGGAGTCATTCATCGCGAAAGTGAGAGACTGCACGAAAACTTTGCAAGTTTACAAACTTCGCAGACTGACGAAGGTATTGAGAATAAAGGTTAGTTCCACAAACTCTGCTTTAGAAATTTGTTATGATTTTATTTCTTCCGTATTCTTTTGTTTTCGCCGAATAACAGACTTGACAGAAGGCACTGAAAGCATATAAAACTAAAATTATAATTCAAGCGCAAGGACTCAGCGTAAGTTTCTGCCATCAAAATAATTCAAGTAAGCTTTTATTGCGACCAATTTGATGCAGTTTTAATTTCTTTCAAATAACATTTCCGAGTAAATGTTGAATGGAACGGTATCCATGTATTTAATATTTTTCCAGTCCGATGAAAGCCGACCTGTTTAGTGTGTTCCTTCTCATATGTTTTTCTCTGCGTTTTCGTTTTTTTCTCTAGTTACTTCGCTCCAACTGTAGTAAGTGGGAAAATTTGTTTTTGTGATCCACCCTCAGTAAATTTTCACATTGAGAACCATATTCTCCGTTTTAACAATCAGATAGACCAAAAGAAGATATTAAAGAAACGTTAATTCTTCGTCCTTATGCGTAATCGAACGTAGTGCGACCATGTCGGGACGGAAGCGGGAGTTTACCGGTACAATAGTACATAGGTTTTTTGAACAATTTTACCAATCAGAGCGCGCGTAGTATCTGAGTTATTTTATAACAAAGTATAAAGGAGTCAAAATGGTATAAAAGATAAAAGCAAGTGTAGTTGAAAGATTTGTTTCTCGCAAGCTTTTGGCTAACTTAAGAGTCACGTCTCCTAATAGAGTGGTTTTACTTGAACCGTGAAATTTTAAACAATTATATATATACTATTAGACACTTATGCCATTTTGCTTAGTTTTGACTAGAACTAAGTTGTTTTGCGGTTATTTAAAATCCCTTTACACGAATAAATTGAATGATGACTCGTTTGTTGACTGTCTGTCTGTCTGTCTGTCTGTCTGTCTGTCTGTCTGACTGACTGACTGACTGACTGACTGACTGTTTGACTGACTAACTAACTGACCCACTGACTGACTGACTGACTGACTGACTGACTGACGGACTGGCAGGTTAGCTTTTAAAGCAACTGGACTGCTCGTCCCGTTCTCTTTATACATTACACAAATTCACTTCCATAGCAGTGAGGTTATAATTTATTACTCTTAAATAGAACCTGCACTGAAGTTTCAGCCAATCTTTGCCTATTGGAAGTCTACTGGTTGTTTATCGTATTGGAACGTAAAGTTTGAAATAAAAATGGGGGTCCCCATACCCGTTTAGGAGCAGCCTGTTAATAAGCAATACTTCCTTGTATCATAATTGGTTACATTCATGATTGCTTGCAAAATTCACTTTTCCGACGATTGTGTCTTATTATACACTGGAGATTGGTCTATATTTGTTTTACAAAGAAAGTTATTGCTCGATATCTGTTAGTGCAGTTCCCAGCGCTTTGACGTACAAACAAGGAGAAAGGGGCATGCACTCTGCGTTGTTTTAATCGATGAGTCGACTCTTTCGCCTCGTTCGCATTCCTTCTCAACAAATAAATATATTATCGCAGGCTCAACTGGCATGAAAGCTATTCAAAACAAAAGAAAGAAAAATGATAGTTCACCATACTCGTTTACGAGAAAATGAAGAATAACCTTTATGGCGAGCTACAGGCATAAAAAGCCTCCCCCCCTAACCCCTTTGGGAAAAAGGGGCCTTCCTTGAATGTGCGCGCGGTAAACACACGTGAAATTAGGCGCAGTAGGGATGCCCAATGCAATATTGAGGATAAGTGCTATAAAAAGGGGTCGGCAGTTTAAGTCAGTTCCTCTCGCTAGGCCCACAAGCTTCCGGCACAGTTTCAAAAGGGTTAAACTAAGATTTATAAATAAAATAAAGCCAATTTCTAAGTTTTGAAATTTTGAGGTTGGGTCATATACCGTAGAATTCCGGTTATAAGCCCTGGGCTTATACAACTTCGTAAGGGGTTTTGGGTGAGCTTATAAACGGAGAGGCTTATATCCGGGAGGGCTTATAAGCGGAATGAAAACAACGTTTCGACTTGTGCCACGGGAGTGTCGATCGAAATACGTTTTTAAGTGTTAAAAACGCATAATAAAGCAGCAGTACTGTCATCCGGTAGAGGGGGGCTTATAATCGGATGTATTTTTTTTGTTTTCAAGTAGATGGGCCTATAACCGGGGGGGGGGGGGCTTATAAGCGGGGGGCTTATAACCGGAATTCTACGGTATGTAGATTTTGAGAAAAACGCCATTAAAACTACTAGTACCCAGTTCCTCATAAGCACTCGGTCGTTCATTTTGGCTGTTTATTAGCATCCTTATTGTTCAGATGTCACATATAATGGCTGTACGATGTAAGAAACAGTAATAATAAATTATCAGAATATAAAACATTTCTGAACATTTTACAAGAGGATAAAACGTTGCCCTCATTTACCCGCTCAAAACTGTAGTAAGACTCTTGGTTTTAGGCCATCGTAACTTGATTAAAAATATAACACAAACAGCGGTGATAAACATTATGAAAAATCGCATTTTTATAAACTTGACGTTTCGTATGCTAAGCTACATACATTTTCAAAAGTATGACCGTTAATTTTTTTTTTTTTTTTTACGGTCACACTTTTGAAAATGTATGTAGCTTAGCATACGAAACGTCAAGTTTATAAAAATGCGATTTTTCATAATGTTTATCACCGCTGTTTTTGTAGTAAGCCACCTAGCTTTATAAGCTTCCAAATGGCTTTTCGCCACTTTCACATCTCCCATTTTAATTTCTTTTGGGACATACAGTTGTCCCAAGAGAAATTTCAAAATATACTTATGCAAACATTTGGCGGGCAAACAAAGTGTATTATGGGAGATGTGGAAATGGTCAATATTTCGGTTTTTTTGTCAAACATTGCGTGATCTGTCACGTTATTATCGTGACGGTGGCTCAGCCAATGGTTCGCGGAAGCGTTGCAAATACCGTATTTGTAATATGACCCTGAAAGGAGTAGCCTGAGTGCAATTTTCAACAATTTTCTTACGCGGAAATATAAGGGATTCACGGACGCTATGAAAGCAATGAGACTTTGATATACCGAGAAATGTAGTGACAGCGAGCGAGATTTTAAGTACGGCGCATTTTCATTACTTGGGGTGATTCAGTGATACATCAAGCCTCGCGCATTCAGGTTATCTTTTTCAAACATGGCCGAGGCAAAAGACATTGACAACATCAAGAGTCTTAGGGAAATGCTCCGAATAATGGATTCTCTTGGTGTTTCGTGCGAAGACCTTCAGACATTGGACGAGATGAAGCACAAGGTGAAAGAAAGGCTTAAAATGTCAGAGAAGAAATCCAGTTGGACGGCAAAGGAGGTAGGTTTTGTCAAGCTTAGCCTCGTGGCGTCACTAGGATTCGATTCCTTTGCGGGGCATAAAAAATAGCACCCAGGTAGTAAAGGTAGTAAAATATAACCGATGTTTTATGCCATTTTCGATGCTTTTATATACGTCATTTTTGGATTAGGACAGACAGAATTTTAGTTTTGAATAACAGAGAGAAATGATGTCATGACTGTTAATCGATTCATTCCGAACGACAAAGAATGTTCCTTGAGAAGAAGATTATAGGTGCCAGTGCGAGACGTCTCAGCTATCTTTGTTTACTATTTGGTATTATTGTTTTTTTCTGGCTGTATCACAGTAAGATATTCCTGTTGTTTTCTTGGGCAACTGAATATCGCTTAACATAAAGTATATGCAAGGAATACGTTTTGAACAGAAAGAGGTTAAAACAAAGGCGCAAAATTAAATTATGGCAACAATCCCCGGGAGCATCAATTTTACCCCTTCAAATACACATCGACTCGTAAACATGATACAGTGAAACAGGGAATTTCAGAAAAAATAACATTATTTCAATACCTTAAAGGGGCTAGGTTACGGTATTTTATATAATTCTACTTATTTTTGTTAATTCAGAGCTCTAGCCAGAGCGAAAGTCTTTTATTGGCTGAATCACTGGCCACATAACAATTAGGGAATTGGCAGACAACTTCAGCCAGGTCATTGTGAATGACACGTTCATACAAATTGAGGTAAACTTGAAAAAGTTGGGCCGACGTTTTTCAAGTTTACCCGAATGCAATCCGTTTTAATCTTCTCGAATTTTACCCATCAATGCACCCTTTGGCCTTTCTGGCTTTCTTTTGAGTTCATCTACAGTTTTAAGCCTTTATTGTAATATTTCAGTTAATTCTATGACCAGTTGGTCAGTGCCAAAATTGCGACACCTAGCCACTTTAATGTTCGCTCGTTTTGATTGCAGTGTTGATGATCTGTTCCGAGTATTAGGCTAGCGAAGCCTCAGTCACCACAGATAAGACAAGAAACACAAAGATGTACAAAACCTTAGAAGGAATTTAATACTCCAAAATACTTAGGGACCAGTTTTGTGTTGCGCGACGACCCGTTGACCTATCAATTAAGCAATGATGTAAACAAGCTAACGCATTCAGATTATTCAAAAAGAAATGTTTTTTTGTACAACCAAGCCGAGTTGTGGAACAGTTGCCATCCAAAATGTGGATGGCCCAAATGTTTTGAAAACTAAACCACATCGCCACAGCAACAGTAGCGTGAATACGGTTCAGTGACCTTAAAAACACTTCGATTTAAGAGTTTTAAATAAAATTCTTGTTTTTAGGAGAACTTAAATGCCGTTAATTCCACTTCTATCTTCTGCCATTTTGTCTATACGCATTTACAACGGTGGTAAGCGGTCCGTACACTTGGTCCGCCTGGGAAAAGCTTCACCACTGATATGAAACATGTGCATTTTACCAGTTAGACTTAAAGATATAGGATTCCAAACAAGCGCTTGCCCCCATCGTCATTCTAGGCAGCCAGTCCTCTATTTCTATCTCTGTAATAAAATATCTTCAAATTGTAAAGGCAAGAAAAGTATAGTAAGATGATTAGGAGGAAAATAAATATGGGTTATTGGCCAAGCGTGAGGTCAAGATGGCAGGATATTGGCCAAGTTCTTTTTTTGCGTGTTTATGGACCGAGACGAAGTCGAGGTCCATAAACACGCAAAAAAAGAACGAGGCCAATATCCTGCCATCTTGACCGAACAAGCTTGGTCAATAAAGGATTTATTATATGACTTTTTTCGAGTACTGAAAAGGAAGCCAGTTGCATGCACATTCAATGGCGCACGCTAAAATCATTTCATTGGTTTAAAAGTTTAATGACTGACTGTCAAATTCTTGAATGAATCGAGACGAAGTAAAACGACGCGACAACAGCGAAATTTACCTCTTTTTAACCCTCAAAAGGATACTAAAATTGCAAATCGACGTTGAGTTTAAAGCCTTAAAACAAGAATGTCCATTCTATCTGGCCGCCAGCTTTTGATTATTGGACGTTTTGCAGAGTATTTGCTCGCTTCTGGCGCTTTAGTGGTGCAAACCTGCCGACACGGTGACACGAGCTGAATATTGAAATTGTGATTGTTGAAAGCGTTTGGGACTTATAAATTCACGGGAAGAGCTTGAACTTTCCTACATCATTGATTTAAATGTTCGACACGACCTTATTCGACGTGAGCGTTAGAGGCTTCGGTGAGAAGATGTTTTAAAAGCTTACAGTGCCTGAATGGTTCGCCGTGCCGACCGCTTTCTCCATCAAGATTTCAATCAAGATTTACACAAACGACAAGTTTGCCGAATTGTTTATTCTTCAGGTATGTCACTGACTTCTCTCCCTTTTCCGCAGAACAAAACCGATATCATGTCTTCAAGTCGCTTTGCGTTTTAATTTTTGTATTTAAGCTAATAGCTGGTTGTTGTGGCAAATAAAATTCACGAAACTCGTTAACATTTGCTGTTTAATTAGTTTGTTCTCGTTCGATTCACGACCTATTTCTTTGTAATTGGACTCTCTTTTGCTAGAAACAGGCAGAAAATATTTGTATTGTTTCGGTAAATGGTTTCATAGCTCAAGTTTACGACGGAAAAGCTTTTTGTAGTAGCGTCGACGGAACTGAAAAGTTTTTTCGCTTGCGAGAACACAGCGGGCGATCCCGAGCGGTCAAGATGGCTCCATCTTGACCGCTCGGGTAGCCAATCAGAGCACGGGATTCGTTTCATCTTGACCGCTCACGGAGCTAGTCATATAATAAACATCATTAACTCTTACTATGTTTTTTTTGTGACCAGGCCTTTTCTGTGTTGACTGAGGCTAAGAAGGAAGATGAGAGAAAAAGAGCAACCCTGTACCAATTCTATGAGGAAACAGAGGTTTGTTTGGACGACATGGATAACAAGATTCAAAGACTTCTGGAGCAGAATATAAGTAACCTCAAATACAAAATCACTGTGAACAAACGGAACCTAAAACAGAAGGAGTACATTGTACTCGTTGCGGGTGAGTTATAATAATAATAATAATAATAATAATAATAATAATAATAATAATAATAACAACATTTTTTAAATTAAATAATTTCACGCAATCATTAAAAATACAATCACCGATAAAAAGGATTAATGATGATGATGATGGTGATGATAATAATAATAGTGATTTTGAAATATTGAAAAAATAAATAACAAAAAATGACTTTAAGATTTTAATTCTCGCTTATACAAATGCATTGTATCTTTTTATATAGTTTTTTTTAATTCTAAATCCTTTTTATCGGTGCTTGTATTTAAAATGATTGCGTGAAATAAAGTTATTGTTTTTATATAATAATAATAATAATAATAATAATAATAACAATAATAATAATAATAATGATAATAATAATAGGAATAATTAGCAATTATTGGATGAGGCTGAGTATGATACGCACGCTGAGTATGATATGAAGAATGATTCTTCATATCATACGAAAGCCGAATTTAATAATTGTTTTATTATTCATTCAAAATATTTCCAGAGCTCCAAATGTACAAAATGAATTTAATAGGGTTTTGACAGTAAGCAAAGTACACAAATACACAACAACGTTCGATTTTAAATTTGATTTAAACTTCGAAAACTCGGTTACCTTCATTAAAATTTCTTGTCCTTTGTAATGTCGATATTTAGCACTTGCTTGAAGTGTCTATTGAAGCTAAATCTGATGACACAAAGCGATGTTTTTTAGTACAGGTTTCCATCGTTCTTGCTTACTTCGACGTAGAATTTTCGTAAAACCGCTCCAAGTCCACCACTGTGGCTGGATCAGGGATTTTTTCCTCTTGAAGATACACTTTCAAAATCTATCGACTCCCCTTCGTTCCTTTTACCGTGTTTTGATTTTCCTTGTCTTATTATAACTTTAAATTTTGCCTCTTCGTAATGCTCAAATCTAGCGGCCATTTCGCGCTTTCAATCTGCTCGGCAGCAAAGCCGTTTAGTCGCGTGACGTAAGCGGTTCTTGGGAACGAGGTTTGCGATCGGATAATCATTCTGGAAATGAGGTTGCGATCCAATAATTTTTGATGTTGGACGGTTGCGATCCAATAATTGGATTTTCTTCCAAATTTGGTCGGTGCTAGCCGAATAGCTGGAATTAGTCGGGGATCGAAAGCCAATCAGAAACACAGATATATTTCGAAATATTGTGTACGAATAATAATAATAATTATTATAAAAACAATATATAATTATAATAAAAACCTTCCCAAACTCCTTTGCAACTGAAAAATCGTCAATGCCAAATAACTTGGTCAGTTTGAAGTCAGCAGGAGTAGTACGTCGTATAGAAATAACTCTTACCACAAACTACTTCTTGTATAAGTCGTTGGACGATGACGTCATTAGTCACGTGACATTGCCCTGAAGTTCGTTTTTGCTCACTGTGACGAAGATATTTTGTTACTGAAAAAGCAGTCATTGCAGTTTGAAGCACATTGGTGTGAGGCATTTCAGACTGCCCGGGTACCGAACAAAATTTTTATATTAAGGGAGCTATGTACAATTTTCAAAAAGTGGGAGTCTGGGTACAAGTGCGTATCTGGCGTTGCATTAAATGTGAGGAAGCAACAAATTACATGTTGGTAGATATTTATATGTTAAGTACATTTTTATCACTTTTATTGTTATGACGTCATCGGACACGTGACCAGAACGGACCGCAGTTTTAAATTCGCTTGAAAACTTTACCTGTATCTCTCTCTTAAGTTTTTTTTTAAGCCAAGTTGTAGCTTTTTAAATAGCGTTTTTAAAAATGGCCATTATTACTTTTTCCTAAAAAAGGACGGCAGTAAAAAATACAACTGAAAAGTTTGTTGGCTTCCTTCTCAACGACCATTTGCGGTAGGAATAAAAGAAAATTTTGCCAAAGGAAGGAGTGTATGCTCTTTATGATGGCGTTGTCAGTTTCTTCTCATTTCATTTGCCTTTAACGAGGTTGAATGTAATTTCTTTCAGACGAAAGGAGTGGGCCTGGGGAGAAGTTAAATAGCTGCCCCTCCCCCTCCCCCTGCTGGTGGTCACCCCAGCGGATTCCCCGTGGTCCGTATTGTGGGCTCATGAGTCATGAAGAGCATTTTCAAAATGGCGACTATGCGACAAGATTTTGAGTTATAGAGGACAGTTTTGTCGATGTTTTTCCTTCTTGACGCGATCAAAACGAGTCCCCAAACGTAGGGTACACCTCCTTTATTTGTATTCCCGATAAAGAAGAATATGGAATGAGTAGAAACGTGCGAAAACGTGGGCAACAGAAACTAACAGGGACCTGCGGAGGTGAGCGTTTCTCATTGAACAATGATTTTTTTAGACTGGTTAAAGCTTATGTCTTCGACGTTTATCATAAGTATCAACTTAGCTTACTGGAGTTAAAGCCGGGCTAGGAGTAAAAAAATAGACGATGAGAACAAGGCGATAGTATTAAATGGCAGTCATTTCGTCGAGGCATACAACTGTTATTTATGTTCGTCATCTGAATTTTAAGCTACTGTTTTCCAAATTAATAAGACTCGCTTCCTTTCATTATTTATACGTGAGGAAATGTTCCTCAAAATATTGACCAAGTGGCCATTTTAGGCCGCAAAGAAAAATTACGTCAGGAAAATTTTATGTGATACCTTTGAAATTGGAAGAAACATTTCAGCTCAGCGTGATCTCTTTTTTAAGTTAGACTAGAGACTACTTGCAGTCAACCTGGTAGCTAATCTAGACTTCAATTTAACAGTGCTACTCACGTTTTGGAATGCCTTTTTGGGTATGTTTAATAAATGAGACCATTTCTTAACTTAAAATTTGTTCTTCCATGATGTTTTATTGTATTGGTAAACATAGATTTACGTTCCCTTTGCATTTTGTGGTCTACAGGTCAGTAATTTTTGGGACTAATAGAATGCCTAATGTTTTGACTGGACATTCTGGATTACTGTTCAGTGAGTTAAACTATGGATTGTACCAAGTTCAGGTAATTGTTGATCTCTTAGTTTTACACATAGTTATGTGACAGTCAATTCTGGCAATTCCCTTCCTTCTCTCTACACACATTCATTACCTGAGGCATTTAAGATCTGCTTTTTGACCAGACATTTGTCTACTTTACAAAAAATCTGTTTGTTTTTAAGGCCTGTATTTTCAGTTGTTGGATGATCTTCAGTAGCATTTTAAAGTAGCAATGTAAAACCCAGAAAGCCAGAAAACCCGCCTACTCCCAATATAAAGCTAACTGCAAGCAACATGATGTACCCTTTGGCAACCAAAGTGCTTTTAAGGCTAGCCAGAGTACTATATAAGCTAACCAGAATCTTATGTAGGCTAACTGGAATGGCTTTCATGGCTCGCATGTTTCATGACACATGAGTGCCATACAAGCCAGAAATACCTAACTCCAATAAATAGCATAACCTGAAGCCACCTCAGCTAACTATACTCAGGCTAACTGGAGTACTGCTTAGGCTAACCAGGGAGCTTTTTAGGCTAACCAATGTGATATTTGTATATAGTGGAATGGCTGTCATGACTTGTTGGCTCGCACTTTGTCAAGACCCAAGTTTTTTTTAACTCATATTAAAATTAGCCAAGCAGTAGCTGTAAATTTGATTTAAATAAACTCCAGCTTAGTTTTTGTTGGCAACTTGCTCTAAAAGAATACCAAACATAGATTTCAGTGATGGAATGCTTTGAAATGAACAGATTACAAAAAATTAATTCAGTTTTAGGGTCCAAAACATTTTTAAAGATTATTAAAATAATATGACATTTTTCTGCAATAATTAACGAAAGGAAGGGTGCAAAGAAAATTGATTTCTTCCTTGCCTGACCCAGGTAGACTGGGCAAGGTTAAACCATTATAAGCTTACCCAAAGCCCCATGTTTCTTTCGAAACAACTACAACAAAAAATAAAAATCCATAAATGTCATTTGGCTATCTACAGTAGCAAGTGGAAAAAAATATTGGATCCACTGGCCCAACATAAAAGTAGCCAGTTTTTTTTAACACACTGAAAAGGGCCATTTAATTTTAATATACAGTCTGCATGCTGGAAAATAGCAATTTCATCAAAATAATAGTTTTTTGTTTGTTTTGTTTCTATTTACAGGTTATTTGAAGACTTTGCAAGGGCATTCCTGTTAGTCAAAATGAACTCAAAAATACACACTGTGTCAATGTAATAAAATTATCACATGATTGATTCCCACATGTTGCCCGTTTAAACCTGAATAGACTTTAGTGACATTGATGGCTTTTTATATAATATGAACATCTCAGAACCCAATAAGATGGGAGGCGCGATGGCCTAATGGTTAGTGCACCGGACTCCGGATCGAGCGGTCTGAGTTCGAGCCCCGGCCGGGGTCACTTGTGTTGTGTTCTTAGGCAAGACAATTTACTCTCATAGTGCCTCCCTCCACCCAGGTGTGTCAATGGGTACCGCCGACATAATGCTGGGGGGGGGGGGGAACCCTGCAGTGGACTAGCATCCCATTCAGGGGGGAGTAGAAATATTCCTAGCCGCTTAATGCTACAGAAACCGGGATAAGCTCTGGCAGTGTGGCCTGCTTGGCTCGTGGCTTCCCCTAGAACCCAATAAGGCTTCATGTAAATACTGACACTTAATTACATGTAAGTTTTAAAACCATTCTGAGGTACATGACAAAACATTTTTGTTTCAATAAAAACATGTAAAAATAATGAAATAACAGAGAATTTACATAATTATTATCGCAGACCACAAATTTTACTCCAGGTTAAGTTAATGTGTCAAGTTTTTTTGCAGCACAGGCTTGGTTCCACATGGTGTGGTTCCAAATTATCCATACCTCCCCCAAGGATGGTTCTTTGGTTTGGACCCTCCCACCCCCTGGGCTTTCTAGTTTCACTTCATACTTTCTTTAAAAAATTTGTACTATTGAGACCCTCATCCCCCTCAGAATTTCCAATGACCATCCTTGGGGTGGGTATGGGTATTTTCTGGAACCACACAATGTAGGCACTTGCTTATGAAAGTAAGCTGCAGATTGATCTGTTTGATACACACTAATCTATTTTCACATTTACCTGTTTTCTATGGGATATATAATTATATATTGTTTTTACCGGTTTCACTTGTAATAATAATAGTAATAATAATAATAATAATAATAATAATTATAAAAACAATATATAATTATAATAAAAACCTTCCCAAACTCCTTTGCAACTGAAAAATCGGCAATGCCAAATAACTTGGTCAGTTTGAAGTCAGCAGGAGTAGTACGTCGTATAGAAATAACTCTTACCACAAACTACTTCTTGTATAAGTCGTTGGACGATGACGTCATTAGTCACGTGACATTGCCCTGAAGTTGGTTTTTGCTCACTGTGACAAAGATATTTTGTTACTGAAAAAGCAGTCATTGCAGTTTGAAGCACATTGGTGTGAGGTATTTCAGACTGCCCGGGTACCGAAAAAAATATAAAAAATTAAGGGGCTAGGTACAATTTTCAAAAAGTGGGAGTCTGGGTACAAGTGCGTATCTGGCGTTGCATTAAATGTGAGGAAGCAAAAAATTACATGTTGGTAGATATTTATATGTTAAGTACATTTTTATCACTTTTATTGTTATGACGTCATCGGTCACGTGATCAGAACGGACCGCAGTTTTAAATTCGCTGGAAAACTTTACCTGTATCTCTCTCTTAAGATTTTTTTACGCCAAGTTGTAGTTTTTTAAATAGTGTTTTAAAAAATGGCCATTATTACTTTTTCCTAAAAAAGGACGGCAGTAAAAAATACAACTGAAAAGTTTGTTGGCTTCCTTCTCAACGACAACTTGCGGTAGGAATAAAAGAAAATTTTGCCAAAGGAAGGAGTGTATGCTCTTTATAATAGCGTTGTCAGTTTTTTCTCATTTCAATTGCTCTTCGCGAGGTTGAATGTAATTTCTTCCAGACGAAAAGAGTGGGCCTGGGGAGAAGTTTTAAAAATAGCTGCCCCTGCCCCTCCCCCTGCTAGTGGTCACCCCAGCGGATTCCCCGTGGTCCGTATTGTGGGCTCATGAAGAGCATTTTCAAAATGGCGACTATGCGACAAAATTTTGAGTTATAGAGGACAGTTTTGTCGATGTTTTTCCTTCTTGACGCGATCAAAACGAGACCCTAAACGTGGGGAAAACCTCCTTTATTTGTATTCCCGATAAAGAAGAATATGGAATGAGTAGAAACGTGCGAAAACGTGGGCAACAGAAACTATAAACAGGGAGCTGAGGTGAGCGTTTCTCATTGAACAATGATTTTTTTTAGACTGGTTAAAGCTTATGTCTTCGACGTTTATCATGATTATCAACTTAGCTTAGTGGAATTAAAGCCTGGCTAGGCGTAAAAAAATAGATGGTGAGAACAAGGCGATAGTATTAAATGGCAGTCATTTCGTCGAGGCATACAACTGTTATTTATTTTTTCCACTGATGAAGGGACAGAAGTCCCGAAACGTCTGGATTTACCGTATTTATTCGATTAAGCGCCCAACCTCGAATAAGCGCCCACCTCGAATAAGCGCCCACCCTGTAGGTAGAAAAAGTTAATAAGCGCCCAGCCTCGAATAACCGCCCACCCCCACCCTCCTAAAATGAGGGCACATGAGGAATTTTGATTTTGTTGAAGTTGGGATTAAAATTGACTAAGTGCTACTAAGAGATTATCCCGAAGACTCTAACTTTATTATGTGATCAACTGTTATTTATGTTCGTTATCTGAATTTTAAGCTACTTTTTTTCAATTTAATAAGACTCGCATCCTTTCATTATTTATACGTGAGGAAATGTTCCTCAAAATATTGACCAAGTGGCCATTTTAGGCCGCAAAGAAAAATTACGTCAGGAAAATTTTATGTGATACCTTTGAAATTGGAAGAAACATTTCAGCTCAGTGTGATCTCTTTTTTTTAAGTTAGACTAGAGACTAATTTTGTGGTCTACAGGTCAGTAATTTTTGGGACTAATAGAATGCCTAATGTCTTGACAGGACATTCTGGATTACTGTTCAGTGAGTTAAACTATGGATTGTACCAAGTTCAGGTAATTGTTGATCTCTTAGTTTTACACATAGTTATGTGACAATCAATTCTGGCAATTCCCTTTCTTCTCTCTACACACATTCATTACCTGAGGCATTTAAGATCTGCTTTTTGACCAGACATTTGTCTACTTTGCAAATAATCTGTTTGTTTTTAAGGCCTGTATTTTCAGTTGTTGGATGACCTTCAGTAGCATTTTAAAGTAGCAATGTAAAAAATCGCGAGGCTTTAAAGTTAAGCAAGCCAGAAAACCCTAATCCCAATATAAAGCTAACTGCAAGCAACATGATGTACCCTTTGGCAACCAAAGTGCTTTTAAGGCTAGCCAGAGTACTAGTCTATATAGGCTAACCGGAATCTTATGTAGGCTAACTGAACTGGAATGGCTTTCATGGCTCGCATGTTTCATGACACATAAGTGCCATACAAGCCAGTAAACAGCATAACCTGAAGCCACCTTTGGGATCATTTTATTAATTCTCATAACCTTTTCTCTCTATTAAGTATTGATATTGTGAGGAGAAATTTGACGTTGGTCACTCTC
>NC_135765.1:9364431-9433236 GCF_052425735.1 Oculina patagonica | reverse complement strand
TAATAACGGCCTGAAAGTAGGCTGAACAGAAGGCGTTGTCTACAAAATTGTATGCAGTGATTGCGATTTCGTTTATTACGGATAAATGGACAGGGCCCTGCAAACTAGGATAACAGAACACAAAAGGGCATTTCATGTTTGTGACAGTAACTCAAAAGTGGCACAACACGCGAAAGAATTCTACCACAACATGGATTTCGACCAGGCAGCTATTATGGATAGGGTGACGGACTACCAAAAGAGGCTCTTCCTTTAAGGGAAGGCCTTCTCTAAGGGACCAGAACGTGAAAAAATGAACATATAGACGTTCCCGACAAATCGCTAGTGTGACATTTTCAGTCTCGCGCAGCGATCGTGGAGGGTGCTAATGGGGGTACCCAATTGTCAGTTAACTGCTAATTTTAAGGCAAATTGTCAGTTAACTACTATTTTTTTGGCCAATTGTCAGTTAACTACTAATTTTAGTTATCTATTAACTTTCATTTTCTTACAGCAAAAAGTATTGCATCATAACCCGAATTTTATTTACTTCAGCACGTCAGTGATAAAAAATAAATTGACGGGCATGCAAGACTTTCGCGCACGCGTATGAGCCATTTTCATAGTCTCGATCTTACGAGTATATGTTTGAGAGTCCTCCCCTTTTGTATAATTAGGGAAGGTTCTTTGAATATTTGTTTTGAGCAATGGTTGACTGCCAATTTTCCATGAGTATTTGCTTCAAGTTTGGACTGTGTTTGGTATTGCTGGTTGGTATTGCGTTACAAAAGGCAAGATTTTAAGTTTTGGTTTGGAGGGCCTGCTCCTGTTTTCAAAATTAACTACCGCGAAAGTTCTTTGAACTAGGCTTTCTGGGTAACCCCTCTCGATAAGATTTGATTGGAAGTGCTTTATTTTTCACTCAGATTTTGTTTCAGAGGAATTTGATCTAAGCAGCCTTAAGACCCCCTCTTTGATAAAACCTTTATCAACTCCTGATGGGCGACATGAGAAGTAATAAGTGTACTGATTGAAGGGTTTCAGTGGGCTTGTAATGGGTGCGTATGTCAAACACTGATTCGTATGATGCGACCGCCATTTTAGTGCCGATGGCAGTTCCGTGCGTTTGTAGGTAACAACTTTAAGTCAAATGCATCTAGTTGAAAATTAAAACTTTTCCGCTTGTCGTTTGATTTCCATGAAATGGATCAAATGTTTACCAGCTATGTCCATTAAATTGTGCTTTGCCATGTCAAACGGTATGCGACCTCAGGCTCTGTGCCGTTCGAATGCCGATTCTTTGTCATCATCTCGATATAAAACCAGAATAACTTTGACTGCGCTCCACTCGACGCCATCACGGAGATCAACATATAATATCAGTTATTATTAAAAACTAGAATTGGTATATTGCAATTCCTGCGTTTTGATTGGTTAACATGCAATAGTACTGATGAGTTCATATACCATTGAACACAAAAATGAAAGCCGACACGCGTCAACGAAACAGCTTGGGAGCTAAAATATTGCAGTTCTTTGGGCGTTTTTAACTGAAACAATTATTCCACTCGCGCTTGTTGGATATGAGATCGTTATAGCCAACTTGGCGCCACGCGCCTCGTTGGCTGTTTACCATCTCATATTCAACGCGTGCTCGTGGAATAATTGTTAAATATGTCACCTGGCCACGCAGCGGGACAGGTAAATGTCACGAAAAAGCTTTGCTGTTAGGAAAAACTTTGTTTCTTTTATCAACAACAACAATCGTAGTTAGAATAATTAATAGAATGTCACTTAACTGTTATCTTTTTATTTATCAATTAACTACTAATTTTTTGGCCAAATATCAGTTAACTACTATTTTTTTGGCCAATTGTCAGTAAACTGTTAACCCCATTAGCACCCTCATCGTGCGCTTTGGCATGTCACGTGTGTTTTGTGAGACACTCTCGCGGGCGCATAATGTGACCGTTGTAAGCCGTTGGCTTTTTCAAAACCGAGGAACGCCGAAAATTCTCGGCCGAAGCGTCTTTTTAAACACGGACAGTATGTTCAAGTTTATATTGAACTTAATTATTCAACCAATAACAACTTAAAATCATTACCTCCACTGAGTTTGTAACCTTGCTTCAATACTTTTCAAAACCATGGATTCAATACCATCCATCAGACCAGCAAATTCGTCGCTGATTATTCCGTGAACTTGTGACTGGCCGGCAATGGTCGAGGACATGTAAATGATCTGGGAATCTGGATCCAAACTGGGCAAGTGCTTTGTGAGTTTTCCAATGATGTATTTTTTAACCTCATCAGCCTCTCCTTTTGGCACTTGGTCCCACTTGTTGCACACGAACAGAGCTTGAGTTGCTGGTGATTCTTTCTGCAGGTCAAAGGATACATTTTTGGCGTGCTCGATCAGTTCCTTTTGTTGATCAAGAGATACATTTCTAGCCTGTTCGATCAGTTTTTCTACCTAAAGACAAACCAAATAAATGATATTAATATTTGCTTGAAGAAAATAACCTTTTTATCTTTCCCCTCTTAATTGTTATTGTTAATTTAATTCATTGTCCTACAGTAGATAATAAGGGACACTACTTGATCGCAAGGAATCACCATCAATCAGCTGTAGGCTGTTGACGACGTGCTTAATTAATGCAGCATACTTTACTTTTAGAGCCGTAATCATTTCAAGTAGAAATTTTGCTATTCTAGCCTGCTTTACTGCGATGTTTTGCCTTAATTTGCAAAAAAAAGGAAGCAAAGCAGACCGTTACAATTAAAATAATGGGAAATCTTAAGCGAAACAATGTATTGTGAAACCCGTAAACAATCACGACAGCGAGTACAAATCGATGCTACATATATTCTGTCTCGATCGTGAAAACGTTGGTGAAAGAAAATAAACTAAGTTTGAGTACAATAAATACTAGCTGATCGTGTACGCTTCGAAGGCACATCAGTCTTGTTTGAACTCGCTCCGGATATCTTCGTTCGAGTGCTCCTTGCCTATACACAAACTGCATCACAAACTGGGCTGATATGTTGTGGTACTCTGCGAGCTGCAGCGCCCTTTCATTCCCACTGATATTCCAAATCTCAACCGCAAGGAATTTAAAATAGGCTCTTCTCGCAGGGTCGAAGATCAAGTACACATTTCTAAGATTCTCTAACAAAGGAAACGAACAATCAATCTTTCTTTAAATATTTTTCAGCAGTATTCAACTTAATATACCCTATCCTCCTGTATTCCACCGGCGTTCGCACTGTTGATTAAGTAGATGAAAGCGAACGCCTTTGGAAGGTATTCTTGAACCATGTCGTCCATGATTTTGGATTCACCAATGCCGGGACTGTCCACCAAAACGATTCCTTGCTGAAGAGGGAAAAAATAATCGTAAAAATAAAACAAACGGAAAAACAAACTAAGATTATAATAATTATTAGAAGATATGGTAAAACAAACGGTGATAATTTAAGTATACATTGTATTCTATATTAAATTTCGTCTCTTTTGTTGATGCTCTTAGGTTCGAGGGGTTTGACCTCTATCGATAAGATAGGTCTCCCTAGCTTTGCGTATAAGCGTCACGAAATGAGTGTATGAGTTCTAGTGCAATAGGTTCTATGGCGTTAGGCGAATGGTCGTCGAAAGGAAAACGGTCTGAAACCACAGTTGGTCTGGACTGGGGGTGACACTGTCTGCTTGTCATCGGTGTTCGTTAAACACTGAGTAGAAATCCGTTAGCTTACTTTATAAGTTCATCATCATCATCATCATCATCATCATTTATTTGCCACTTCAGAATTAAACATACAAAATAACTTAAAAAGATAGGGCGAGGAGACCTCCAAGAAACCACAAGGCTTATGGGGGAGGCCACCTCAGGTTAGCAATAAGTTGGTAATTTGACCCTTTTTTGGCTTTGACGTCATATGACATCATTAGAGCCACCATTTTGAATCCGCCATCTTGGATTTCACCATTTTCATGGAAAGTAAGAAACTTAACAGAAATTGATGCATTATCAAGACAGAATGCTTACGGAATGTAAAATGAAACAAATTTAAAAACAATTTCGTTTATAAAAAATGGAAAAATAATGACCCTGCTTGCAATTATGACGTCGCCATGGCAGCGTCGAATATCATGGATACATGGTTGACATGTCAAAATCTTTTCCCATGAAAAAATGAACAGCTACTGAAAATGTCAACTTTATAGAGTCAATCCTCTTTTCATGATTACGAAGGTTAAAATATTGTACTTTCCGGGACATTCAAATCGGTTGAATCAACATAAGATATGATTAGAGTTACGCTCTACCTTTGGTTTTATACTAAAATCCAAAAAGAGTGTACAGATGACAGATTTAGGAAGTTATGTCATATTAATACAAATGAAGTCAGTAAAGATTCTTTGCAAGCGGACTAATGTTGTACCAATTCATGGACCGGACGGGAGGGGAGAGGGTGTTCGTCCAAACCCACCAGGGCCGTAACTAGCAAGAGGCAAGACGAGGCACCTGCCTCGTCTTGATTTTTGTTTAAAATTAAAAACAAAATATTTTTTGTTTGGATAATAATCCCCAGCTGAACAAGATTGAGTTTTCCCAAGGAATACCTCATCAAAACTGTCTCTGAATGAGATTCAGAGCTTCTAGCATGTGGAGAAATTGTGGACACTGGAGGGCGGAGTTTGTTTAGAGAGTGTTCGTAACATGCCAATCACGCGTAAAAAATTGAAGCTCGCTATTGGCTGGCTGCCGCGATGTCTCGTCACGGCAAAGGTCGGTTAAAAATGGGTGTCGGTAAAACGCCGACTCGGGGTCGGGGTCGGGGTCGGGGTCGGGGTCGGGGTCAATTATTTATTTATTTATTTATTTTTTTAAATCACCGATTCAGAAAAGAAAATTACAAAGTTTATATTAGCGTGTGGGGCATTTCGAGTCGAAAAAAGCATTTCCTTCCCAAATTCGCCACAAACCTTGATCCTTATAAGTTTAAAAGTATAAAAGAAGAAATTTGTGGTCTAACAGGCGACAGGTGAAATTCTCTAACAGCTTGGTGGATAGAATTCTCTGCCGACTTCTTTCTGAGCGCTATCTCCTCGCCAACACAGCATGAACTTTTTCAGGTTTAAATCAAATTGCCCATGCGTTTGTGTAGCAAGAGAAAATTAATTCAGGTTTATACCGTTAAAATAAAGCCGCCTTTCATATCCAAAAATTATTTATAAGGAAGCAGAATTGTTTTGTTTAGACAGCGAAGCTCGCATTAACATGACTCGCAATCTTTAAGTTTCTAAGTTCTGTTATTGTTTTAAATATAAGTGGAGGTATTTTGCCATTTCTCCAATTTGCGTGACCGAAATGCGGAAAGACACTTTAATTAAAATTGATCTTAATGTACACATCGTTTTCGACGCAAATGGTGAGTTGTAGCCTGCCCGCCATTCATCGCTCCCGTTATTACACACACCATACAATCTTCAAATTCGATCCAGTTCACAAATGAAGCAATTCACGTCTGTACAAAATTTTAAAAAGCTGGCTGTATGTTTCGATTGTTGAGGAATTTTCGTGACTGAAATATGTTACAACAAACTGCCCGACATGCGAGTTTCTCTGTCAAAACAAACCGCTCTACTTCTTTGAAAATACTTCTTTTGATATGAAAGGCAGCTTTAATTTTTATTACTCAAAAACATATACAATTTAATTTACACCTGAAACAGTTCATGGCCACCAAATTCTACTACAAAAATCTGCCGCGTATGTTTAAAAGAAATAGATTTAGAATATTTGCGAGACAACGTCTACGCGAGTTTCTCTTGAATTCTCTGTTTATACCTAATTTGTTTCAGTGGAACTAAAAACCGAAGAGCCTCTCAGTACAAAATCTATTTTTTTAAGTTCTTATGAATCACAAGATGGTTCTGTTGATCAACAAAATGCAAAATGAGCAAAAAACGGCTAAAAATTGAGGTTATGCTGACGAGGAAGTATTACCCCCGCTTTTAGTGTGCATAGCGGTTTGTTGTAACAAACAACACGGATCGAAATCCGCCAATCACAGCCCACCAGCATGACCTTTTGACCTTGTGGGTGAAACCAACAAGGGTATTCATCGGTTTCGAAAGATGCTGTCGAAACATGATGTGGAAAGATGGACATAGAAGGAAAGCTATGCACGTAAAACGGGTGTAAAGTATTCGATTACAGAGAAGTAGACAAAGTAGGCTAAACTGTATGTAAAAGTTAAATTTCACCACTCGCCTGTTAGACCTTTGACTGAAATTCTTCTCTTATACTTTTGAACTTATAAGGATCAAGATTTGTGGCAAATTTGTGAAGGAAATGCTTTTTTCGACTCGAAATGCCCCACACGCTAATATCAACTTTTTATTTTTTTTTTTCTGAATCAGTGAGTTGTTTAAAAAAAATTAAAAAAATTGACCCCGACCCCGACCCCGACCCCGACCCCGGCCCCGACCCCGAGTCGGCGTTTTACCGACACCCCTTAATGGTGGTCCGTGCAGTTACTTGCAGTTACCTTACTAGCTGGTTTAATGGCATGGCATAAGAACACAGTGCATCTTGTAATTCCACTAAAGAATACCAAAATTGCATTTTGTAGATAATAATACTTTAACCTATTACCAACCTGCAACAGGCTGTGTGGCCAAAATAATTCAATCTTCTTGTAATCTGACCCCTTCTCTCGATTAGTCTTAACGTGAACAAAAGAAGAAATCACATCAAGGTAGCTTTGTTGAGAGGTTTCCATTGACTGACTAAGCAAGACAGTCTCCTCGGTTAGTCCTGTTTCGGGATCCTTGTCTTTAAAGTGTGCCACTAATTTGGGCGTCGCTCCGTATTTTAGCTCACAGATTGTGGAAGTCGTACTGAGAATAGAGTAAGGAAGAAGTTGCTCTCCGAGAATCACATTCAGCAAGGTACTCTTTCCAGAACTTGTCTCACCTGGTAAGATAATTATACTCATTAGGCAATTTTAATTAAATTTAAACATGTTTTTTTCGTGTGACAATGCATTATACAGTTCAAAGTCGTGTACTAGTTTAAAGTGGAATCCTGGTTTCTCGAGCCTCCTTGGAAAACGAAAAATACATTAGTTAAAATATCGGGAAGTTTAAAGTGTGCCCCTAATTTGCACGTCCTTCGTATTTTAGCTCACAGATAATCGACGTTGTGTGGACATGAGAGAATGGAAGAAGTTGCTCTCCGAGAATCAGATTCAGCCAGGTACTCTTTCCAGAACTTGTCTCACCTGGTTAAATAGTCTTATTTAGAAACCAATTTAAATTTAAACTTAGAAAATTTGAACTTTATTTTATTTGAACTTTATTAAATTTTATTTTTTTTAAATAAATTATATTGCAACCCTTTGGAAATTTATAACTGCATACTGGTCATACGTGTATTCCAAATTCATCGAACCTCCAATATGGAGTATCGGAGAGTTTAAGAAATCGGGTGTAAAATCGCAGTGTTCGACTTAGTGAAGCAAATAGAGCGGAAATAATACATGTTCGAGAAATTAGTCCAGCGGTTTGAGAAATCAAGGGGTTAGAAGAATCAGTTTTTCCGTTAACCTTCAAAGCCAAGTCACCCAAATTTAAATTGAGACCCGGAAACGTTTTTGGATTGATATCACAACATCATTCTTATTCACGATGCAAGGGGCTTTTTAATGACCTACACTAGATACAAAGCTCATTTTTGGAAAAATATTTTTTTTCAGCATTTTCTGACGACGCAGTATTTTTTAGTATTTTCTGTGGCCCGGCGGCGCAAAGTCTATGAAACACTATTGCCCTTGAACTTCTTAATTTTAATTTTTATGCCATTGGCAATTAGTGGATTTGACGAAGCTACATAATAACTTTATTTTTTATCATTATTTATTATTAGTATATACCACACAAGTGAATAGTGCTTTTCTCGCACACCGATTAGTTAACTCGGAGATGATTAGCAAAGTACTATTTACCTCCGAGCAGCAAAAGAGAAACAAACTGCCTTCGAAAGTGTTGTTTTGGACCTCTAGTTATTCAACTTGTGTTGTATTCTAAAACAATTATTCACATCAGTGTCGGTGAATGTGGTGCAGTAGTATAGAGGGAGTCACACAAATAACACCTCTGAATTAGACGCTTTATCGCAGCTGGAGTTTGTTTTTTGGCAAGTTTTAATGAGTCACGATAAATTCCCCGACTTTGTTTACCCACGCGGAAAAAAACAAAATTTGCATACCATGTTCAGGCAAGCCCTTGACATGTTCAAACAAGCCCGTGACTGTCACGCCACGCGACGCTTTTTTGACAGGTGGCGATGAGTCATGATATTACAACGTCTAAAAATATTATTCGGGGAAACCCCCGACACCCACGCACAAATTTGCATAGCAATTGAACATTTGCGGCCATTGGAATATACACAAAGATGGGTCGAGGAAGACGTGGACTTTGTCTTTTAAGTGGAAAAAAAACTTGAAAAATTTTATCGGTCCACCATCAGAAATCTTTAAACACGAAAAAATCGCAAAGGATGCTTTACAACCAAGGATTTTATTGTCAGAAGAGGCGATCGCGCAGTTGAAAACTTTTGACAAAGGGCTTGTCGCAAACCTCTTGACAGGAAATTGACTCTTTTGTACGTCTTAATATTTACTTGAAATTATTAAATTTAACAAACCTGTTTTTGTATTTATTGCTCCGTTTCTATTTGCAATTGCGGCCAAAATTTTGTCTCCTTTTGATGCTTCTAATGAAACGTCCTGTTTTTGGAAATTAGACTCGGTTGGACTGACTGTGGCTGACCCCCTTCCGCCATCTTTTATTTGAACCCTAATAAACACCTGTACTTTATCATTCACAATATTATCATCTTTTTTACTTTCAATAAAAAACTGCCATTCTTCAATTATTCCATCAACGGGCATAATGAAGTAATTTAAATTAAAATTAAATTTAACCAAATAAAAAACAACAGAACTTGAGCCAAAACCCCCTCCAAGAGTAGTTGTACCATCTGTTCCATCATAAAAACCGTTTATGACAAAATTTTTGTCTTTTTTTAGAAAATAGTTTTTTAACTCGTATCCATTCAGATCAAGATTTGTTTCTAACAAAAGGTCTCCACCTGAAAAAGTAAAAGGCTTTTCAAAAACATCGCTTGGCACATCTGACTGATAACCTTTTACACCATAAGCAATTAAATAAGCTTGCTCACTTGCTTTTGACCCAAAGTAACCAGGGTTGGTTATATCAATAAAAAGTTTATCGTCACTGCTTGACGGATCTTTTTGTGAGTGAATAATTGTTCGCGTGTATTTTGGACTGTGATTGTTAAAGCGTTTTGTATGATAATTAACAGTGTTTCCCCCAAAAGGTGACGAAGCACTTAAACTCCAGTTAAGATCACTTTCAGGAAAGAAAAATTCAACGCAAAGAGTGTAATCACCAGGGAACAAGCCAGTGAGGCCGATTTTAAATCTTGAATTAAAACTGTCTCCGGATTTTAGTAAATTAAAACGAAAAGCGTTTCTGTTAACTAAGTGAACACCAGAGTTAAAATTGTTAACAGTTGTTAATGAGTCAAAATTTGTAACTCCTGTAAAAGAAGATGCTGAAAAAAACAAATGAGAAAACAGATTTTCTTTTGTTCCTGAAGAAATTGTGTGTGTTCCAACATATTTTTTCATTGATGTTAAGTTTACAGCGTCTTGGTCACCAACAGGATTTGCAAGCTGTTTGATTGAATGGTCGTTCATTACCAAATTTTGATTAACAACACCCATTTGTCCAGGGTCGCCTTTTGCCCCAGCGGGACCTTGCGGACCAGCAGGGCCAGTTGGTCCAGCATCTCCTTTTGGCCCTTTTGTTCCAGCAGGGCCAGTATGCCCAGCAGGCCCTGTGGCACCAGCGGGGCCAGTTGGACCTGTTTCTCCTTTTGGACCAGCAGGGCCAGCAGGACCAGTCGCACCTACGGGGCCAGAAGAGCCAGTTGCACCTTGGGGCCCTTGAGGACCAGCAGGGCCAGTAGAGCCAGTTGGACCGCTGTCACCTTTATCACCTTTTTCACCAATGTTACCTTTTGCGCCAGTTGGGCCCTGTGGCCCTTGAGGACCCGTATCGCCTTGCGGTCCAGCAGGACCAGTAGGGCCACGAGAGCCTTGAGGACCAGCCGGACCAGTTGGACCTTGTGGGCCTTGGGGGCCAGTATTGCCTTTATGACCAGCGGGGCCTGGTGAACCTCTTGGACCAGGGGGGCCGGGAGGACCAGTTGTTGATGAGCTGTCTGAAGGATGTCCGGTGTCTCCGTTAAAAGCACCCATTATATATTTGTCAAAAAAATTTTTTTGGTTTATTTTTTAATGCCAAGAAAGAGAATTTATTAAAATGTTGGTTTTGAACCATAACCCTTTGACAATACCCATGAATTGAAGCTTTTGGTTCCACCTTTTTGTTTATAAGCCTTGTATTCACGTTTGTACCTTGCGACCATTTGTTTGGCAGTTTCAGAAGACATAGGAGCGGGTTTAAATGCGTCTGTAAGCAATTCATACCCTTTTTTCCAATCGACCACCCATGGTACTTTATTTTTTTTCACAGCGTCATAAGTTTCTTTAGGGTTTAAATGCTTTAAAAAATCAAATAAATTACCCCCCTCTTGTGCTTTAACAAATTTTGTTTTTTTTGCCCCACATTCAGCACAAATGCATTTTTGCATTAGGCGTTTGTTTTTGGTTTGAAAAATTTGTTCGCTGTTGGGCAGGCATTTGGTCATTTTTTTTTGTTTGACGCAATAACTTGCAGCCATGTTATATACATTCGTCAAAATTTTTTTTTGTTGTTTTTTTTGGACGGTCGTGATACAAAAAAGAGAATTTTGTTTTGGTGGCAAGATCAAGCAGATTTCTGTTTATTCCAAGCTCATCCGCTATACGGTTATTTTCTCTTGGGAGAAAGGAAAAAATGCAAAAATGGCTGCAATTATCACGAATATTTTTTGGCACTTTGAAAAAACATTGTGAAAGATAAATGACGCTGCATTGCCGATGCCTTCCGTTTATGAAGTAATTGATAATTTCGTTTTGATTGCTTTCACAAACCATGTCGTCAAATATGACAATTTTTTGGTTGTCATCTGTCAGCTCTTCAAGCAGAGGAACGTCTTTTGTTGCTTCAATGACCTCATAACCTGTTTTTGGATTGACTCTTTTTTCAAAATCGTCAAGAATCAACTGGTACTTTTCTTGATGAAGGTTTTTTGCGCAAAGATAAATCTTGTCGTAAACTAAAAGCTCATAAAGCATGTGTAAAAGAATGTTTGTTTTTCCAGAGTTGCTCGGGCCACAAATAAGCATGCGAAAGGTGTCAGAGGGCATGCTTGGATGCCCTTGTTTGAAAGCACTTTGCGAAGAAAACTCAGGATCGTAATTTGGAATCTTCATTTTTTTTTGTTGATTATATATATACGCGAAAAGATGTCGATGAAAAAATGGCAAACACTTGCTGAAAAAAAGGCCGCTGTTGAGCAGCAAAATGACAAAATACTTGCCGCAATGAAAAACAAAGCGATTGAAAAAGAATTCGGACAGCTTTCAGGTGAGGAGGTATTTAAACCGCTGACACGAAGGCTAGACCGCTCTTTTGCCACGCAAAAGAAAACCGATGCTGAAGAAGGCCCAAACTATAACCTGGATGATTTCGATCTTAACAACCCATTTGGTGAAGATTTCAGGCCAGATGTGGAAACACCCCCACCAACTCCGCCGCCGTCACCAGAAGTACCTGACTATTCGATGGTTGAATCTGACCAAGATTTCGAAGAGGAAACTCCAACATCATCACCACCATTAACATCATCACCAGTCCCACCTCTTGCGGAAAAGGAAGATGATGATGATGATGATGATGATGCAGAAGGGGGTGATGCAGCAAAAGGTGATGATGGCGCAACGCTGTCACACGACTTGTCTCAGTCAGTTGAACGGGCCAAATGGGGAACACCACAAAAACCAGGAATCGAGGGATCAGAATCAACAGACCTGCAGGTGCTAAACAGCATGTTGACAAAAAATGTAAACAATCCCAACTATGTCGTGAAAAGTCCGAAATCAAAATTTTACGGTTACACTCTTTCAGACATAAAAAAAGCGCGAGACGAAATTTTAGAAAGAAGGGGAGAAAAGAAAGCAAAATCTTCTTTATTTTTTGAAAAAGAACCACCAGATCAAGAGGGGAGCGGTGTTGTTGATGAAAATGCTCTTGTTGACAGACTTTATATAAGCATCGGTTCCATTAAGGCAGGAAACACTTCAAAAAAGTTGCAAAGACAAGTAGCGATATTGTTACAAATGTTAACAAAACAGAAAGTGCTGTCAACAGAAGAAGCAAAAAAAATTTCACATAAGTATAATATACGATGAAACATCTTAACCTTTTGCTCAACTCCTCGATTGCAAAAAAGAAAGATGCAAGAAATGAACCTCACGACTTTCAAATCTACTTTGAGCCCCCAATTAATTTAGACTCTTCAAAAAGGTACAAAGCTGCTCTGAACGAGCTTGTAACAATGAGCTATTCTTGGTATAATGTTTCAGAAAAATATAACAACAACAAATTTAAATGGAAGAAGAAAAGTGACTCAGAGTGGATCACTGTCACCATTCCTGACGGAATGTATGATTACAAAGACCTAAACGACACTTTCCAATCTCATACAGGAAAAACGGATGATTCGAAAGACATTTTCAAACTTTATTTTCACACTACGACATACAGGGTCATAATTCTTATTGCAAACGATTACGAGCTTGATTTGGGCGAAGGCAATTTGTCAGAGCTTATTGGATTTAACAAAAAAATCTTAAACGACATGAACAACGTTGGTGATCGTGTTCCGAACTTGACAAGAGGGGTAGACTGGATTTATATTCATTGCGACCTTATTTCAAGAGCTGTTGACAATATTGCAGACGATGTTTTGTACACGCTGTCAACATCGACTCTTGAAATCTCTTACCCATTTTCGAAAGAGCCTCGCCGACTCTTGTGGCATCCGGTTAACAAATACCGAATTAACTCGATAAGAATCAGAATTAGTGATGGACAAGGAAATGACCTTTTTCTGAACGATCAACCGGTCGCTTTGAGCATTTTTATCGAAGAGGAAGAATAATTTTTGAGAAAAGTATATAGGATGAATCACCCAAGCGAGTGGACGAGGTTTTACGACAGAGGTCGATACAGATATCGGCACAAAGGAACAGGGGTCGTCAGAGATACTTTAATGGCAATCGGAAAACGATTTGCAAAAAGCGGAAAAAAAAGGGCAGAAGAGGCTGCCAAAAAAGCAGCTGAAAAAGCAGCTGAAAAAGCTCTTGAAAAAACGGTCGAAACCACAAAAAAAGTTGTTGAGCGTGGCGCGGAAAAAATTCAGCAAGTTCTAAAAAGAAAAAAAAGTCTCTTACCTGAGTCACAAAAAAAGCTTGAAGAGTTGATGGGAAAAAAAGGACTCAACCAAACGTCGAGACAAAAGCTTAAAAACATTTTAAGAAAAAAAGAAGCAAGGTTGAAGGTAAACCAAATCGTTTCAGAAAATTAAATTTTTTTTGCAGTTATATATACCCTGCTTTGGGAGCGATGTTCAGAAGCGGAAAGTTTTTGGAAAAAACTGAGTTTGTGCGGTTTGGTCTTTCCACACCAATAAGCCTTCCTGGAAATAATCAGCACCAGACAAAAACTGGCTACAAATTTTCTGTAACCGACAGAAACAACTGGTACGACTGGTACAACGCTTACCTTCGAGCAGATTTTACTTTTGAAGCGACCGCAGATGGGGCTGCGGTTGCAGGAGACACTCGTTCCGCTCCTATCAATGGATCTTTTTCTTTGTTAAATAAACTTGTGGTAAAATCTGCAGGAAAACCTCTCTATAACGTTGACAACATTCACAAGCTGATATTTATCAAAAACTTGTTGGATTATTCTGATGACTTCTCCAGAAGTGTGGCAAAAAGCCAGTTTTGGTATCTTGACACGGATGACAGTAATGTTACAGCAGCGCAAGCAACAAACCTCGGAATCCGGCAAAGGGGGTTGTTGGCCCACGCAGGTGCAACGGTCAACACTATTATTCCTCTGAACAGGTACTCTTTTTTCGAAGAGCTCAGTGACAAGCTATTGCCACCAATGCAGCTTGAGCTTGAAATAGAACTTCAGTCTGACGCAGAAATGATTTGGCAGAACGACGGTACAAACAGGCGAATTGTTGTAAGAACCCTTGAGCTGTGGGTTCCAAAGCTTCGGTTCACGAGCGAAGGGCAAGTGCTTGCGAATGAAGACTTTTTAAAACCAAGAAAGTGGACTTACATGAGAGAAATGGTGCAGCCCAGCAGCAGCCGACGTGCCGCTTTCGGAACTTGGCAGATAAATCCTGGAATTAAAGACGCAAAGCACGTTTTCATCTTCATCCAGCAGACCCGAAAAGTAAACGCTCTCACCCAGAACCCGTACTTTTTTGACACTTTTGACATTGACGGAGATGACTCAGCAAAGCTCGCCACTTGCAGGCTGGAGTACGGTGCTTCCAACTTTTATCCTGAACTGGAGTATGACGAAAATTTCAAGCTGCGAATCCTCAACGACGTAATGAATTACCGTTACCGAAAAAATGATTACAATACAGGAGTTCAGCTGCAGACAAGCAACTTTAGCACACTTTACCCTTTTCTTTACTTCGACCTTCGAGAAAACAAAGATAACTTGACAAACGATCCAAAGCAGATGGTTTTTCACTACAGGCTTAATGAAGCGGCAAATGCCCAGGATTACACGATATTCGCAGCCATTCTGTACGAAAGCGAAATGGTTTTGAGGGAGGTGGGTAACGAACTGGTTGTGGTCTAAATTTTTTCACAAAATATATACACGATGACTTCTTACCACTCACGTAAGGTCGTGCTTTCTGAGGGACAAAAAGAAAGCCTCGCCAAGGCGTTTTCGAATAAAACAGCAATTACACTAAGGCTGAAGTACGAAGACATTGCAAAAGGAGATGGAAACACTTTGCATCTAACAGCGCGTCAAATCAAAAAAATAAAGCAAGCCGTTAGCGACAAAAGGGGAGTCGATCTAAAAATGAGCAAAACACAGATCAGAAACTCACTCAAGCTTGTCAAGGCCGCGGTTCTTGGTAAAGGGTTGCAGGTAAAACCAAAAGGTGGCAATGGCATGAGGGTCCGTCCTGCAGACGTGATGCGGCGGCCGCCCCCATTTATTGGAACTTGGGGAGAAAAAAAATGAATTTTGAGGACGTTCCTTTAACTGATTTTGACCTGCTTGCCTGGTGCGATTATCTAAAAATACCGATAAAAGGCGTTTTTTCACGAAACGAATTTTTACCAAAAAATCACTCCCCTTGCATAATTAACATGGACGACTTGGGCGGTCCCGGCACCCATTGGGTATGCTGCTTTAAAGAAAGAGAAAGATACGAGTACTTTGACTCTTTCGGCTTGCCGCCTCCCGCGGAATGGGAAAATGATCTTGTTCTTAAGGGAAAAAGAGCTTTTTGCGAAACGACAACCAGCTTCAGTGGGAACTTAGCGTCCGGTGCGGCTACTACTGTTTGCTTTTTTTGAATGAACGAAACAAAGGGCGGTCGTTTAATAAAATTCTTGAAATGTTTTCTGACGATTTGTTAAAAAATGAGGCCGTGGTCAAACATTATTTTTTGCGGCAGGTATAAATGAAACGACAGCCTCAAATGTTGTTCAGACAATCAACAACCTCTTTCGTGATGACTCGAATATTTTTTTGCCACTCTGGTGTAAAATATTCAATCACAACGTAAACGACAAGATGAGCGCAGGCAATCATTCTTTAATGAAATGAACAAATGTTCTATTGGACTAAAATTTTTCAGTCAGGTATAAAATGAAGGTGTATTGTGTGAAAGAAAGAAAGTTCACTCCCAATGTGCCTAACACAGAAAGGGTTGAAACAACAAAAAACAGCCGAAAAATGTTAAAAGTCAAATGCGCCAGTTGCGGTATCACAAAGACGAGGTTTCTTGCAAAAAGCCAGAGCCAAGGAGGCGCTTTAGCGAGACACAAGCCACGCTTGGTTGACAAAATCGCCGAGGGCGCAAGCATGTTTTTGTCTGGCCCCTCGCCCACGTTTGCGACAGCGGCCGCCAAACTTGCGGGGCAAGCATTCAAAGGAGTAAGCGACAATGTTGCATATTTTCGAAGCACATAATTGAACAAAAAAATAAAAACTTAAATGGAAAGTCAAAAAGTTTACTGCGTGAAAGAAAGGCGTTGCACTTACAACGAGCCTGGTAGCAAAAAAACCTCGATAATCATCGATGGCCAAAAAATACTTGAAGCCAAATGTAACAGTTGCGGTATAACAAAGATCGTTGTTTTCGATCCGGTAAAAGGTTTTTGGACTGCCAAAGACGCTTGGAAAGCCAAACAAAAAACAAAATTTTTTTAAACAGGTATAGGATGGAGGTCTATTGCGTAAAAGAAAGGAAGTTTACTCCCAATGTGCCTGAAACAGAAAGGGTGGAAACAACAAAAAACGGCCGAAAAATGTTAAAAGTTACCTGCGCAAGTTGCGGTATTACTAAAACTCGATTTGTTTCCAATAAAAACGGTGCAGGCCTTGACATCCACAAAGCCATTGGCAAGCTACCGAAACCGAAAAAAGGGTGGACGCTGCCGGGGCACAACTACACCGGGCCTTATAATCCTCTTGAAAAGCAGCTGACTTACGACCCCAAAACCGGAAAGATTTTGAAAATCAAACAGCAACCAACGGGGGCGACAGACGCGGTCGCAATGCAACACGACGTCGATTACGCTGTTTGTGCTGGTAAAAAGGATGAAAAAAGTTGTAAACACGCTGCAGACAAAAAAATGGTAAAAGCGCTTGACGCAGTTCCCAAAAACAAGCGCCAGTGGGGGCACACTTTGGCAAGAAACGTAATTGCATCAAAGCAGAAGGTTGGCTTAGGGGTTGGAGAAACCGTAAACAAAAAAGTCGGAGAAAAAATTCCTGGTTTTCAGCAGGCGCAAGATCTTGCTATGATGATTACAGGAGCCGTTGGCGGAGATAAAAAGCTTCTTGAAAAATATTGGTCAGGAGACATAGCCAAGGGCGCTTTTAACACCAAAACAGGTTTGTTCAGCAAAAAGTTTTGGACTCACCCTTCAGAAAACCAAGACCCTTCTTGCTCAGCCACAGTTTATAACAAAAAAACAGGAAAATGGGTTAACCATTATTGCGATTAAATCTGAAAATTTTTGCCCTAAGTATAATGGCGACCGCTACCCAATACAGACGAGCCGAAATCAAGGCAATGAAACTGACCTTGGAAAAGCAACGGGACCACTACGAAAAAACATCTGCTAAATTTAAGCGTTGGCATACTCGCGGCCAAACTGCATGTGCTTTCACAGGAGGTGCCGCCACAATCCTTACCGGCTCCGGTCTTGCAACTTCTCTTTCCGCTGTTGGTATTGTTGTTGGAGGCCCATTAATTGCAACAGCAACCCTTTTTTCTCTCGCGGCAACGTCTTTGAGCGTAACTGTCAAGTTTTTCTTGCGAAAAGCAAAAAAACACAAAAAAATACTTTCACTTGCTGAAGAAACTCTGTTAGCGATCAACTCTCTTACTTCTGCTGCCCTTGAAGATGGAAAAATTTCTGACAGCGAATACCAAGAAATCGTCAAAAAGTACGGTGCCTTCTCTTCTGAAAAAACGAAACTGCGTTACTCAAATCACACTGACGGTGTGCGCCCCCACCAATCTTGAAAACGTTTTTCGGCAGCTTTTTTCGTTTTTTTACTTTTCGTCAAATTTTCCGCAAGCTTTTCGATTATTTCTTCTTTTTTTGGCCAAGAATCGGGTAGCTTTTGGAAATAAAAATACAAAAAACAGCCGTAGTTGACGTTTTTGTTATGATTTTTGTATTCTTTCACCGCGTTTGCCAAAAATTGCAGCCTTGCCGGCTCAAAATCTTCCCAAAAAATGCCGTTTTTTTCAAAACTGTTTTCAAATATGACAAGTTCGCCACCGGCACAATCGTTTGTTTTTCTATCTCTTCCAGTTCTGCAAAATCGTTGTGTTCGGGAAAAACAATTGGTTCAAAAGACCTTTTTTTCAACAAATCAAAAAAATTTTCAATATCTTTTTTTGTTAATTTAACGCCCAGACCATAAGGGTCATCGCCAAGTTTTTTTTTGTCTTTTAGCCACTTGAGTCTTAAAGATTCAACAAAGTTATAATAAATCGGAGCCATATTATTACTAAAGCCTGCAAGGAAACAAGGGTCAACGCCAAAATATTTTTTTTCTTCCATGTTATATTAAGTCTTTTAAGTTCAAATGGAAAATAATAAATTGGAGTCACGTTACTACAGCCCGCAAGGATACTGGAAAGGAATTTCTGCAATAAAAAAATTAGCCAAAGCCGCAAAGGTTTCCGAAGATACTGCAAAAAGGTGGCTCGGAAAACAAGCTTTTTGGCAAATCTACCTTCCCGCACCACGATACGTTCCTCGTCCAAAGTTTGATGTATCTTCTCCTAACGCGGTCCACCAGGCGGACCTTCTTTTTCTTCCTCATGACAGATTGCCGCGAGGGCGAAAAGTTTACAAATACGCGTTGACTGTTGTTGACGTTGCCAGCCGTTACAAAGAGGCCGAGCCTTTGACCTCCAAAGATTCAACTGAGGTTGCAAAAGGTTTTCAGGCAATTTACAGGCGTAGTGCACTGAAATGGCCACAGATGCTGCAAGTTGACCCCGGGCGCGAATTCATGGGCGCTGTTACCAAAGAAATGGAAAATCGAAAAACAGCTATTCGACGCGGGCGTGTTAACATTCACAGAGATCAGGCCATTGTTGAACGTTTCAACCGCACACTGGCAGAGCGCCTGTTTGGTTATCAGTACAGTGTCGAGTTGACCCTGCCATCTGGCCAGCGGTCGACAGCGTGGGTTAAGAGGCTACCCGAAGTTATTGCCGCTCTGAACAACGAAGTTACACGGCTGACGGGCAAAAAACCCTCAGAAGCTATTAAATTAAAAGCCGTTGCTGCCAAGCCGTCGACCCCTTATTTGAGGCCTGTTGGTAAGAGCGAAAAAAAGCTCCCCTCCTCCGTAAATGTAAGATATTTGTACCAGCCGGGTGAGTTAGAAGGTGGCGGAAAACGCGCCACTGATCCAATCTGGTCTTTGAAAGTCTTTTCGCTTGAAAGAGCTGTAATGAACCCGAACGAACCTGTTTTGTATTACTTGTAAGACGGCCCCAAGCGTGGCTTTGTGCGCGAGGAGCTGCTCGTAGTACCTCCTGATACCGCCCTTCCACCAGTCAATGCCAGCTAAACGTGATATTCAATCGGTTCGGTATGTATTCCATCTTCAAGCACCCAACGTTTGTCGTAATAGGCGCTCAAACCCAGTTTTTCCTGCTCGTAAGTTACCATTTTTCCTTCCTTCATACGGAAGCCTCTGTTTGTTGCCATGTCCTTATGACCATTCAGAGCGGCCTTAAATCCTTGCCATCTTATTTCGTTTTGCGTCTTAGATACCCCCTTAGCGCTAAACTTCTTTTTTTCACCTTCTGGTTCCTCGATAAAATAACACTTTGAGCAAAGCGCAATCATCCGGCTGCCCGTACACTCAAGCTTAAAGAGACCAGGGGTGCGGCCGCTCCACTTGTCCCAAGCCAGCCATTGTTTTTTTTGGGCCTCGAATTCTTGTTTTAGCTCAGGTTTTACGATGTCCTCAAGCTTCGAAGCAGAAATGGCCATGTAACAGCTGTCCGTGTCCATCTGAATGAGCTCAAAGTCTTTTCGATCAAAATACTTGTCTAAAAAGTCATAGTAAAACTTGAGCATGCGCAGCTTTGCTAACTGGTAAACCGCGATCCCAACTTGAAAAGGCCTGCTAATAGTTATCCGGGGCTTGCGGCTTTCCAACTCGTACGCTTGCCCGATTTCATCTAAGTCGCTGAAATACGCGCTTCGCAGGGCTCGGTCAACCACTTTTTCGTCTTTTGTATAAATTACGTTTGTTTGCCTTTCTAGAGCCTCGATCAGCTTCCCGTAAGCACTGTTTCCTAACAGCTTAAACACGTCAGCCAGCAAGGCCTTGCTCTTATCAACATCGCCTGTTCTCCGCGCCTCTGTCACTTGTTCCACAAACCATGGGAAGATCTTTTTCGGTTGGTAGTTAATCCTCCGGTAAACAGCTTTTATCACTGCTCCATGTTTTACATACCAGCGCAAAAGTGGTGCATACAAAAGAATCATTTTGGCAGAAAGAGCACCGACTAACTTTTTTTCCGTCACCTCGATTTCTTTTTGTTTTTTGCAAGTATTCAAGCATGTGGTTTGGAACGGCTTCACCTGGTACCTCTTTGTTATAAAAGAAAGGCGGCATCTCTTCAAACTTTTTCCATAATTTTTCTGGAATCTCAATATCCACTTCAGCAAAGCCAAACCAGCTCCGAGCGCCTTTCAGGTCTCTTGTAAGTAAAACAGCCTCTTCTTCTTCATGTCCAAAAAAGTGGCGGACTTCTTCATTTCCGCAAGGCATTTCTTCTAACATTGTTGATAAATAAAGAGCGTTTGCGTCGTAACCAACTATGTTTTTACAAAACTTCGGGTTTTCAATCTGGTGGTCTCTTATCTTTGAAACAAAAGCTTCGTGGTATCTTGTAAAAACAATGCTTGGCCCTCCAACGACCGCCCCTTTCAACATATCATAAGCCTCTTTACTCGGAGAATACAAATCTGCTCCTCTCTCGATCGATCCTCGCATTAGGTAATGCAAGCTAACACCTGGAATGCTTACGGCATCTTTAAAAATGTCGATACCCTTTTCTGTATAAAAGGCTTTCATCTTTTCTAACGCTTCCAGGCCTGGTGCAACATCAAGGTTGTTGTAATAGCAAAGCCAATCTGCGAAGGTGCGCATACCCTTTTCTCGGAACAGCTTCTTGCAGGTTCGCCATTCTGAAAGTTTAAGCACAAAGGAGTTTTTCAACCTTGAATACCAAGCAAGATAATCCGGCAACCCTGGGTAGTCAAGCTTCTCGGGGGAGTCAAACCACTCATAAGGAAACCACGATTTCGTAGCCTCGCATCCGTATGCCTTAACCCACTTTTCATAGCTTGTTCCTGGCCCAAGGTAGTTGATAATGTCAAGGAAACGGAAGCCCTGAGTGAGCAAGAACATGATTTTGTTACAGTTTTTTGCCACTCTGACTTTGCCCGTTGTGTCAGCAAGGCGGTCTGCGAAGTTATTTTTGATCAGATTCAGATCGTAACTGCCAGAGTTGAACCCAACTACAGGTACCTGGTTGCACCATTCCTCAATTTTTTGTCGCTGCGCTTTTGGAAGCAGGCCAACGTCTTTTGGCATAAATTCCGCTCTTACTTGAGCCCGGATGTTTTTTCCGCGTCTCTCCAGCTCTTCCATAAACTTGCGGACCAGCTCCGCGGGGTCTCTTTCACAGATGTGGGTGGGCTCTCTTTCAAGGGTGTCACCGATGCTTACCGAGATTGGCACGTGTGCGTTTTCGATCGTGAGTGTTGGCGTCGGTTCCTTTCGCTGATTATTGTCGCCATACGCCTCGAAATCGTACAAGATCGCGTGCGGGTAGCTTTTTGTTTGCGCCCGCGGTGGATCAACGATTTCCCTTACTTCGCACGCCCAAGCCTCGATCACGCGGTAGCCGGCCCTTCGTAGCAATCTTGTACGTTTCATTGTGGCTTTGAACCTGTCTTCGCGTGTTTGGTCGTTGCGGTCAATGATTTTGTTACGATCTTGCGGGTAACATTTTCGACACCCGTGCCAGTGGCAGCCGTGGTATTGAAATACAGTTTTTGAAATAGGGTCGTACCCGTCGACAGGTGCGCGCTCAACCCAACGCTCGCCACCATGCCCGCACAACGCGTGGTGTATGTGAATTTTCCGCCGCTTGGCTTCTCGTTCAAGCCACCGAAGCGATTCTTGGGAAGCTTGATGGCTTGGATAGAAAGCCTTCTCAAAGCTTGTCTGCGGTTCCTCAACCTTTTTGCCCGGGCAATCGATTATTGTTTTTCCTTGGCTGCAAGTTTGGGTATGCCGTTTAAGGTTACAAACTTTTGTAAATCTCGCGTTGCAATGGGCGCATGCATACGTCTTGGCTAACCTTTCAATATCCTTAATGACAAACGCGTGCCCTTCGTAAATTCCGATTGTCAGAATGTTCGTCAGCATAGCTGGAGAGTTTCTTCTTAGGTGCCATACGACTTCCTCATTTTCTTCACGCACAGGCTCATAAACTCGAATGCCGAGCCAATCAGAAAAAGCGGCACCCTGATTCAGATGCCTTTCAACTTTATCTAATTCATCAAGAGATGTTTTTGGACAGTCGGTCGGCTCAGTTGCGAGTTTAAAAAACCCCTTTGCGAGACCTCGAGCTGCTGCTGTGCTTCGATGTGGGAGCGCTCCTTGATGCACAGCAATGCAACGCCATAGACACAAATTATCTCGATAGGTATCTAGCGCCACCATCGACCGGCCATGTGCAAGGTTGCGCAGCCAGTCTGGTAAGGGGCCTGTGCCTAACAGCGGTTGTCGGTCAAGCACAACCTTTACATCAACATTAAAAAAGCTTTCAAACTTCCACTTTGTAGAAGGTCTTTTGATATTGTCAGGTGCCAGGCGTTTTGTCTCCTGTTCGGTCAACCATTTTTCCGCTGCAGAAAGCTTATTAATCCAAGGTGAGCCTTTGTTAATGTAGTAAACAATGACCGTATCATCATCAATGTTGCGCAACCGATACGAGTAAGTATGCCTGATATAAAACGCTGTGTTTACATTTTCTCGAATTTTTTCCATAAAGTTTGGTGTAAGGTCTTTTTCCAAACCTCTGATAAAGCGCCATCGAATAAAACGCCGGCCACTATTTTCCTCCCCCTCGTATTCCGCGACATCAAGAAGGTTTAAAATCTCATTCTGATAATTTGTTACCACCCGATTTTCGTGTGGTACAAAAGGATCAAATTCATTTAGAATGTTCTTCCTTTTTTGCGCCTTCTTTTCCTTGCGACGAAGTCGCTGAGGGGGTTTTGGGTGATACTTTTGTGAAAGCAACGGTTTTAGCAAACGCTTTTGCACTTCAAGCGGGATCGGTTCATCCAGTATATTACGGACAACTTCACGAAGTGGGCCCGATATTTGAGGCATTCGCTCAATTTGTTGCTCAACAAACTCGTCAAATTGACTTGCTATGTTCGCGGTCAACAAGGTCTTGCTGAAAGCCATGTAACTAAAAAGCACAAATGTTCAATTGACATAAAGCCGCGAGCGGCATGCAAATTTGTGCGTGGGTGTCGGGGGTTTCCCCGAATAATATTTTTAGACGTTGTAATATCATGACTCATCGCCACCTGTCAAAAAAGCGTCGCGTGGCGTGACAGTCACGGGCTTGTTTGAACATGTCAAGGGCTTGCCTGAACATGGTATGCAAATTTTGTTTTTTTCCGCGTGGGTAAACAAAGTCGGGGAATTTATCGTGACTCATTAAAACTTGCCAAAAAACAAACTCCAGCTGCGATAAAGCGTCTAATTCAGAGGTGTTATTTGTGTGACTCCCTCTATACTACTGGTGCATATTTACCTCACCGTTTTGCAGCTTGGTAAATATTCACCACTATTGACCTCCACTTCGGTTAATAATTGTTAAGTATTTTATTTTTACTCACCCGCAACGAGTACGATGTATTCCTTCTGTTTTAGGTTCCGTTTGTTCAAAGCGATTTTGTATTTGAGGTTTCTTATATTCTGCTCCAAAAGTCTTCGAATCTTGTCATCCATCCTGTCCAAACAAACCTCTGTATCCTCGTAGAATTGGTGCAATGTTTTTCGTTTTCTCTCATCTTCCTTCTTAGCCTCAGTCAACACGGAAAAGGCCTGATGACAAAAAAGAAAACCATAATAAGTTCCTCATAGTCATCTCACTATACTTTTTTGCCTTAACAATTTAAAGATAATTCATTAGAGAGATGAGAGGTGGCTGTCTGGAATGACGATGGGGGAAAGCGCCTGTCTGAAGTCCTATATCCTTGAGCTTGAGTCTAACTGGTAAAATGCACGCGTTTCAGTGGTCCTGCTTTTCCCAGACGGACCAAGCGTACGGACCGCTTACCGCCCGAAACCATTTTGCAGCGAGGCGAACGAACCTGAAATCGAAATAATAGCTGCTCACGGACCGTTTTAAATGTGAATGGACAAAATGGTAGAGGATAGCAGTGAAATTAACGGCTTTTAAGTTTTCCTAAAAGCAAGAATTTTATTTAAAACTCTCTTAACCCTATCCAGAGCGGGGGTGGGTTGAAAGTGCCCGCGCTGACTTTGAAAGGTTATAACTTTTTCAATATTCAACCAAACGCTGCTACTTTATCTCAAATTTATCTGGGAATAATTTGGTAGGATAAGTTGTTGTGTCAGGAAATTGACGTCACCATGGATACCGCATTTTGACAGGCATGTTTTCCCAAAAATATAAAAAATTATTTTTTTCTGAAGCATCTTTCCGGTCCGGAATCCGGAATCCTTGAATTTGATTGGCTGTTGACGCGCGTTCCGCCGGTCCAGTTTTTTCCCATCCGGACCGGCTTTGCGAATTTTTTATAACTTTGGTCGCTGGGCTAACAAACAAATGAAAGTTTTTCTCTGCAAAATCGAAATTGCTTCTTACAAACCGTTGTAGATGCGAAAGGACAGAATTACAGTGGAATTAAAGACATCGAAGTTCTTCAAAAGGCGAGTATTCGTTTCTTTATCGACAAAATCGAGTTCTAGTTTACCGTTCGTAGTTTGAAGTTGTTTATTTGTGCAGTTCGCAATCATTTTCACGCCATTGCGGTAAGCTTCAAGTAAGCTGCACCGGTTTTAAACTTCAATTAATATTCAAAAACTGCCTTGTTAATCGGCCACTTTTTGCCAAAACAAAACAATAGTTGTCATCATTCAAGAAAATGAGATTCTTTAATTAAAAACAGTGGAAATAATTTTAGCAAAATTGTGCCGTACGTCCAAACTACGCAATTTCATTCAGTTCGCACTCTCCATTCACACACAAAAAAATTCTGCCGGGAATAAACGTAGAGCTTATCAATTCGTTAAATACAAATGTGTAAAGTTACAGAAACTGTCTTTCAGTCCGATATAGTACTTTTTAGTCAAAGAAATTTGTAATATCCTACGAACAGGAAGGCCGAAGTCGATTTTGAAGTGTTTAGTTTCATGAATGAGAATGCTTTGACTCGATTTTACATGTGTGCTATATTTAGTACTTCAGTTTCTTACTTGAATCTGTTCAGTGTTAATTTAATATGCTGAACCTTTCTGCGAGTACGTTGTGTTTTAAGCGATTCTATTTTCGGAATTAAATTACTCGGGCCGTACTCAAGACCTCGGGCACAGTTTTTCCCTATACGGACCTCCCTGCCGGCAAATAACATATATTTAAGACCCCACCCCCTTAAGGAGGCTCGATGTAGTTTTTTTAGCCCTAGGGTGGTCTTTTTAAAAATGAAAATTATCTATGAAGCCAATCTTCGATTTTCGCCAAAATACACCACAATGGTCAAATATGACCAAAGTTTATTTTTTTACCGGTCACTAAGTCACAAAGGTTACCATAGCAACGATTGTCGTTTTCTTTTGTTTTTAAACAAGGCCGATTTTCTCGAAATCTAGACTGACACTTGGTATTCATTTTTTAGTATTACAAAGAACAGTACATTAACTACCTGTAGACAAAATTTAAAAAAAATCTGTAAGAGCGTTTTCAAGTAAATCGGGAATGTAGTTTTTCGCAAGGTTTTATGGTTTCCCACAGTTGGCACTCCATATTTTTCATCAAATTAAAGCAACAAGAATCTTCTCTTTGGTGAAATATCTTCGATGGTTATAAACATTTTTTAACTTGAAAGGAGCTCTGTCAACGGCTACGATTACGAAATGATTAATTTTCGAAAACTGCGCTCAGACAATTCGAAACAACGTAAAAGCGCGTATTTCATCTTAAACGGAATAACTTTAAAATGCTCCTACATAACTCTTTGAGAAATGGTCAGCAATAAGAATGATGTTTGCGCTTTTTATTGCAGTCGAAACGGAGAACACAAAACTATTGTAAGCCACAGAAAATAGCACCGAATTGTGGCTAAGTTTCAGTGGTCGTTTACCTGCTGTAGCGTACGATTTTGTTTATTCTGGTCCTTGTCTATTTCCTTCTTAATTCACGTGCAATGAATATTTATTTAAATTCCCGCGCTTGACGACGCAGCAGCTCGTGCGTAATTTAGTATGCAAAATGGTGTAAATATGTTAATAAATAAATAGACGTACACGTGTATGCATCGAAAAACGAAAGATTGTTGCAAAAGAAATCGCAAAATGGGTTTTAGAAAAGATCATTCAGCACTTTCAGTCTTAAAAGTTTGTATATTTTTGTTTAAAAAGTTGAGATCACAACAAAAATAAAAGAACTGCGTAGATGTTGTTTATTACTTATTTATAAGGATGAGCTTGTTAAACGTGCCGCCATTAATTATTCTCTCTTCAATTAATTTAGTATAAACGCATGACAGACTAAACGCGGGAATTTGAATAAATATTCATTGCACGTGCATCAAGAGGGAAATAGACAAGGACCAGAATAAACAAAATCGTACGCTACAGAAGGTAAACGACCACTGAAACTTAGCCACAATTCGGTGCTATTTTCTGTGGCTTACAATAGTTTTGTGTTCTCCGTTTCGACTGCAATAAAAAGCGCAAACATCATTTTTATTGCTGACCATTTCTCAAAGAGTTATGTAGGAGCATTTTAAAGTTATTCCGTTTAAGATGAAATACGCGCTTTTACGTTGTTTCGAATTGTCTGAGCGCAGTTTTCGAAAATTAATCATTTCGTAATCGTAGCCGTTGACAGAGCTCCTTTCAAGTTAAAAAATGTTTATAACCATCGAAGATATTTCACCAAAGAGAAGATTCTTGTTGCTTTAATTTGATGAAAAATATGGAGTGCCAACTGTGGGAAACCATAAAACCTTGCGAAAAACTACATTCCCGATTTACTTGAAAACGCTCTTACAGATTTTTTTTAAATTTCGTCTACAGGTAGTTAATGTACTGTTCTTTGTAATATTAAAAAATGAATACCAAGTGTCAGTCTAGATTTCGAGAAAATCGGCCTTGTTTAAAAACAAAAGAAAACGACAATCGTTGCTATGGTAACCTTTGTGACTTAGTGACCGGTAAAAAAATAAACTTTGGTCATATTTGACCATTGTGGTGTATTTTGGCGAAAATCGAAGATTGGCTTCATAGATAATTTTCATTTTTAAAAAGACCACCCTAGGGCTAAAAAAACTACATCGAGCCTCCTTAAGTATAAAAAAAACTGTCATGCTTGTCTCGAAAGTATGCAAATTTATACTTCACCTTTCAAATAATAATGATGTCAATGGGGACTGCGAAGTGGCTAATTTAAAACGCTTTGCCGGCTATATACATGGCTTAATCAAGTAACGCAAGTAGTCCTCGTTAACCATGACGAAACATTTTGGACAAAAAAACTAGCATTGGCATGGTTGCTTCAAATTCACCAGTGACAAGGCGAATTCGACGAGCGGCATGCGAACTGAACGGGAAACCATTGAAGAAATGACAGGAATAAAACGTATTGCAACGGTCAGGACATCATAATCAAGCAAAGGTGAACATATTTATTTTGATTTATGTCTAAGTATTGCTAGTATTGCTATAAAATTGATTTAAAGAAAAAATACGGTGGTAATACTGTTGGCCACGCATTCGAAGGCTGGCTTGATTTTGTGCCGTTCTTGTACGATTTTAAATAATTTTTTGACAAGTGCTTTTAAAATCATTTGCCCAAACAAAACATTGCATAATTTTAAGGTATCATCCTTCTACACTTGAAACACCATTATCTCAAGGAATACTGAGATATCGCACATAATGAAAATGACGATTCTTTTGACCGACCGACTTTCATGGCCCGTGAGAATAGTCTGGTTTTGTTTTACGTTAAATAATTAGATTAAACTAAAACACTTGAAACTATGCTTGTTTAGACAAGGAAGAGTCATGCAATAAACCAGTTGTATTTATTTTTTCTGCGCTTGATCGTTTTGACATGCGAATCGAATAAAAATAGTCGATTTTCAACCCAATTTGAACCCTCTGAATTGAGTCTAGACGTCAAATCAAAAATTTCGTTTTTCTCAGAAAAATAAAATATTTGGAGGAAAAAACAGCATAACGTTAATCCCTGTTTTTTAGCCTTGCCGCAAAATAGCCATTTTTGTTTGTTTTTCTAGAAACTTTCTCTTAAGGTCGCGCAGGATCCTTGCAATCATTATGTATGTATTTATTGAAAGAGTATATACCTAATTGAAGAAACGTTGACCCTGTGAAAAGCATAAACCATGAACGACATTACCCAATGGTATTCTGGGTAGACAGCCTTGGAAAGCTTAGTAATGTTCCTTTTTTATTGATAATTAAGATATTTTCTTTCTTTGAGAGCCTTAAAGCTTGATTTATACAACCTGTTTTATTATCATGTTTATTCTGCCACGGATGACAATCGTTTTTTCCGATTTCCCAGTAAACTTTTGGTTCGCATCGTTAATGGTTTATGCTTTCCATGGGTCAACGATTCTTCAATCAGGTGTACACGAACTGCGACGACTGAATCCGACAGAAAACGAAATATTCATGAAAATGTTTTTCTTAAAGTTCTTTGTACAAGTAATTACACGGTATTGTTCTCATCTTTGCGTACCGTGCACTGAAACAAAGCGAATTATCATAATTAGATTCACAGCGCTTTGAATATAGCACACGTCAATTGTAAACATTTACTCCTACCATTTTGTGTCCAAGTTTCCTCCGCCGATATAAAATTTCAGAAACTGATTCGCGAGGAACATAAACTTGGTGTACTCTATTGTGCTGAAAAGAGCGAATTTTGAGAAGTCCTTCTCAAAATGAAGATAGCACGTTTCAAAGTTTAGATTTCACATTTTTACTCTCTTAGACGCCGTTAACTTCTAGCAGTTTTTGAAATCGAAAATTTTGTTCTTGTCAGAACACAAAAGAGGTAATGGTTTATCAATATATAGATTTAGGCAAGCCTAAAAGCGGAGCTCCCCATTTATTTAATTTTCACTGGAGCTTACAATGTTTTCATTCTAGTGAATAAGCGGCCAAAGTACTAATGTTTATGGCGGTTTATAGGTTCAAGACAAATTTAAATAGCTCACGGTTAAACAACTGAATGTCAGCAGTACGACAAAAATAATAATCTTAAAGCGGTGCAAAATCATTACTCATGGCACGAAAAATTACTTTAGAGTACAGTAAATTATCTGCCTTCTAGCAATAGAAAATAGTTTCGCGATCCTGTTATAGTTTCGCAGCAGTTTAGTAGACTCCACAATATCTGTTACATTGATATAGGATATATTCAACGAGTAACGCAGAGTCTGTTGGATTAGCTCAATCGGTAAGGTGCCAGTCTGCGGATCCGGAGGTCGTGAGTTCAAGTCCCAGAGGGTCGAGTTTTTTTTTTCTTTTTTTTTTTTACCCCGTAGCAATAAAATGGTTTGTTTATTATATCAACCCGATTTAGCTTTCGAATGCTCCTTCATGTACGATGCTGGCTTTACAGATAGACACGAAAGTCATCGATCGATTATGGCTCTCAATGTCCACTTTTTTGGCGGTCGATTACTCAGTCTACACGTAATTTTCAGCCACATTTTGTTTCATTGCTTCTTGTTTTTCTTTTCAAACCTCTTTAAATTTTAAAGGCCGCCTTTATACGGCCGCCTTTATACGGCCTTCTTGCTTCACTATTTCTACCATCAAACTATGGCGGCCATGTTGCGCAACTCCGTACGTACGTACGCCGTACGCGCCCGCGAACCATGCCGTTATCCATGTTGACCATGAAAACTCATTTCCATAGTGTTCCTTCTTTCATACCATTTGCCTGTCTATGGGGCTCCGCACAAGGCGCCTTCGGCGCCTTGCGAGCTCCGCTATTAGGTTATATAATCATTTTATTCGGTTAGCTGTTCTAGCTGAAAACGTGGACACAAAGTCGCATTATCTGCAGTTAAAACTTTTAAGAGCTTGTAACATCACAGTTAACTGTCATCTCTCAGTAAAATGACAATCATAATGTAATTCCATCATCCCCTAAAATCCTTGATAAATTTTCCAGGAATCGATATCCAAAATGTAGCGAATTAAAGCTTTACAAGATAGCAATTTGGCTAATGAATTTATTAATGAGCAAGGGTCCTTGCGCGACCTTAAACCGTTTTGCGTTCGGGTAAACTTGAAAAACGTCGGCCCAACTTTCTTCAAGTTTATCTCAATTTGTATGAAGGTGTCATTCATTATGATCGAAAATCATCCCTGTTTGTTATGTGGCCAATAATTTTGCCAATGAAAGACTTTTGCTCTGCCAATTTGAAGTTTAGAGCTCTGAATTCACGAAAATAGTTTATTCATTCATAAATATTTTATTTCAACAGAAAAACATGCCCATATTAAGTCTCAAGCTGCCCTGTGTCGAAACAAACCTTGCTCAATGTAACAAAATTTACGTCTTATAGGAAGTTACTTTCCTTTCTCCCATCGCCCAGCAAATCTAAACTAGGATGATCGTTTTGAATTTTCAGATTACAGGGCATTGTGTCAAATAAGACACGAAACGATTTCTGTCGCAACACGGTTATTTAATTGTACATGAGTGTGCCCAGACAAGTGAAAGCAAACCTAGTCTGCTATGAAACTACTATCCTTTTTCCAATCGAATGGTTGTCATTTTTGGCAGAATTCTGATATATTATCAACCATAAAATTTCCAAAGTTGTTCCAAGCTAGGACGTGACACTGTGCATGTGTCTCTCAAGTCATCAGATTTATTCCCAGAAATGATGGTCGCTTTTCTTAGAATACAAGAAACACAACATCTGGTTTTGCTGGCAACGGTTTTTGTAAACCGTATTTTTGCACGTCGAAAGGAAAAATTAAAGCAGATTCTTAATTTCATTCAACAATGACGGTTGTCCATTCCATTTCCGCCTTGAGAATCGACCTCTGTTTTCTCTATGCGAAAGAGCAAAATTGATGCAAAATTTTATTTTGCGGTGTTGATTTAATAATTATATTCCGCTTCAAAACGTCTTCCATGCATATCCTTTATGTTCACGGATCTTCAGTTGCACAAGAAAACAACAGAATAAACTCATTGTGAAACAGCCAGAAATACTAAATAGATAGGCGAGGGTTCTCGCGCTGGCACCTATACTCGTCTCTTTAAGGAACAGTATCCGCCGTTCGGCAGGAATCGATTTAACCCATCTTCAGAATATCATTTCTCGCTGTTGTTCAAAACTGAAATTGTCTGCCCTAATCTCGAAAAAACGTATTTAAATAAACTGAAACAACGGTTATATTACTAACTAGACGGTACTTTATACCCAGCAAATAAATTGCATCGGATGTTTCAGAGTTGCGTCGAGCTATCGATTTTACGAAATTTACTCCACGAGACTCAGTCTGGATAATCTCACCTCCTTTGCCGTCCAACTGGATTTTTTCCTTGACATTTTAAGCGTTTCTTTCAATCGCTCTTTCATCTCGTCTAATGTCCGAAGTCCTTTCGCCGAAACACCAAGGGCCGCCATTTTTTGGGCCATTTCCACAATGTCATCAATTGCGTCAATGTCTGTTGCCTCAGCCATGTTTGACTACGACAAAAACAACCTGAACGCGTGCAATTTAAGCTGAAATGGGCAAGATTTCCGCACAGCCCCCTGCATTTATTATGCATGCAGCTCTTTGTTTACTGAAAACAGTAGCCAGGACAATAGAGAGCCTTTGGGACTAAAGCTCTTTGTTTAAGTCGCTCTTTTGTTTTTCTTTCTATTTTCCTTCTAAGTCCATAAAATTAGCGATTTTGTGGAGATTTTGCTTCAAAAACAGGTAAAATAATTTAAGACTTAGAAAAATATGCGAATTTTTTGAATTTTTGCGTAAAAACCAAGCAAAAAATCGATCCAAGGAAAATAGGGTCCGTGAATCCCTTATATTTCCGCGTAAGACAGCTGCACTCAGGCTACTCCTTTCAGGGTCATATAATCTTTTACAAATACGGTATTTGCAACGCTGTCGCGAGCCATTGGCTAAACCATCGTCACGATAATAACGTGACAGATCACGCAATGTTTGACAAAAAAAAACCCGAAATATTGACCATTTTCACATTTCCCATAAAACACTTTGTTTGCCCTCCAAAATTTTGCATAAGTATGTTATTTTAAAATTTCTCTTGGGACGACTGTATGTCCCAAAAGAAATTAAAATGGGAGATGTGAAATTGGCAAAAAGCCATTTTGAAGCTTAAGGTGGCTTACTGCAGTTTTGAGCGGGTAAATGACGGCAACGTTTTACCCTTTTGCAAAGTGTTCAGAAATGTTTTATATTCTGATAATTTATTATTACTGTTTCTTACATCGTACAACCATTATATGTGACCTTTGAGCAATAAGGATGCTAATAAACAGTCAAAATGAACGACCGAGTGCTGAACAGGGACTGGGTGCGAGTAGTTTTAATGGCGTTTTTCTCAAAATCTGCATATATGACCCCACCTCAAAATTTTAAAGCTTAGAAATTGGCTTTTATTGACATAAATCATAGTTTAACCCTTTTGAAACTGGGAGAAGCTTGTGGGCTTAGCGAGAGAAACTGACTTAAACTGCCAACCCCTTTTTATAGCACTTATCCTCAATATTGCATTGGGCATCCCTACTGCGCCTAATTTCACGTGTGATTACCGCGCGCACATTCAAGGATGGCCCCTTTTTCCAAGATGGGTGGGGGGGGGGGGGCTTTTTATGCCTGTAACTCGCCATAAAGGTTATTCTTCATTTTCTCGTAAACGAGTATAGTGAACTATAATTTTTTCTTTCTTTTGTTTTGAATAGCTTTTATGCCAGTTGAGCCTGCGATAATGTATTCTTTGTTGAGAAGGAATGCGAACGAGGCGAAAGGGTCAACACATCGATTATAACAATGCAGAATGCATGCCCCTTTCTCCTTGTTTGTATGTCAAACCGATGGGAACTGCAAAAACAGATATCGACGAATAACGTTCTTTGTAAAATGAATATAGACCAATTTCCAGTGTATTATAAGACACAATCGTCGAAAACGTGAATTTTGCAAGCAATCATGAATGTAACCAATTATCATACAAGGAAGTATTGCTTATAAACAGGCTGCTCCTAATAGAGTATGGGGACCCCCATCTTTATTTTAAACTTAAAGTTCCAACGATAAACAACCAGTAGACTTCCAATAGGCAAAGATTGGCAGAAATTTCAGTGCAGGTTCTATTTTAGAGTAATAAATTATAACCTCACTGCTATAAAGAAAACTGTATAAAGAAAACAGGACGAGCAGTCCAGTTGCTTCAAAAGTCAACCCGCCAGTGAGTGAGTGAGTGAGTGAGTCAGTCAGTCAGTCAGTCAGACAGGCAGACAGACAGGCAGACAGACAGACAGACAGACAGACAGACAGACAGACAGACAGACTGACAGTCAACCAACCAGTCATCATTCAAATTATTTGTGTAAAGGGATTTTAAATAACCGCGAAACAATTAAGTTCTATTCAAAACTAAACAAAAGAAAACAATGGCATTAGTGTCTAATAGTATATATAATTTTTTAGAATTTCACGGTTCATTCGTTCAAGTACAACCACTATAAGAGGAGACGTGACTCTTAAGTTGGCCAAAAGCTTGTGAGAAACAAATCTTTCAACTACATTTGCCTTTGTCTTTTAGACCATTTTGACTCCATTATACTATGTTAAAGACTACCCTTTTCTGACTAAATCGGCATTAATATTTTTTGGCAAAAGTCGGATTTCTTCTCTTTGCTGAACAGCTATCGGTATGATCACCCTTCACCGGATGATTTTGACGTCATTTGTGATCTAAAACTGAACAGACCCACCAAAATGGGATCTATTTGTTTTATACAATAACAGAAGACTTCAGTACACTTCAGTGTGAGCAATGCCGCTACCGATGAGCTTAAGTTCTTTTCACTACACGATAAAGTTTCCTTAGCCATGAAGCAGTCAGAAAGCAGTGTTAAACCGATTAAATAAACAGAAAAATGGTAAATTGAAGTCAATGAAAAAACTAACCTTTATCCCGATTTAGAGAGTTGTTTAAATCTGTTAGTATTAACCTAATTAAAGGAGAAGTTCACTCCAAAATGGCCGTTTATTTTCTTTACGCCAACAAAAAGTTTACACAAAGATATGTTATTCACCAAACTTTCAGCCTCCAATGTTCGAAACAACCCTTCGAAATATTTCCCAAACCTCGACAACTAAACGCCGCCATCTTGGCGCTGGTAATGTATGCCGGACGTCAAAGAGCTCAGCCTGCAGTTTGGTGGGGAAATTTTAATAGTCGAAACTCCTTGTTTTTTATGTATGTCTTGGAGCTCTGTTTGTGCAAAATGGAGCTGCACAAACAGGCATTTTGACAAACAAAAGCCACTACAGTCTCGGCCACTTTTGACGTAAACTTGTATTTCTTACCTCGGAAGAACTGCAGGAACTTGAAATTTCGCCCAGAGCCAACTACATTATTCAGCTTTTTGTTGTAAAGCTATCGACCGGTCAATAATTAATTTGCCCGAGCAATAATAAAAATAAAAGCTCTGATTGTGGGCCCAGTTCTCGGCCACTCGGACCCAGTTTTCGGCCACCAAAAAGCTTGTGCGTGATTTTCTGTATAAATAGGTTCAATTAATTTCCACAGTCACAAATCACTCTGTAAACTTATTTATGTTATGTCGATCCCAAATTATGTTATGATACTTTGTTTTACTTTGGAAAAGAAGGTTTTTAACGCGCCTAGTTGCTTGCCTATGTGCAGGGTCTGGCAAACCCGGAGAACTACGTTGTGTGACCGATGCATTTAGATGGTTTATTTTGCAGTGAAAAGGTCTTGAAAGAGTTAGGTGTTGTAGAAATAATAGAAAAGACAAAAGTCAGCTCAAAACTATTTAATTGAACTTTATTTTTAAAACTCTTTCTTTCATTATTGCTGCAGCAGATGAAATTATATTAAAACAAAAGCACTAAACTGTGATAGCGAGCAGGGTGGCCGAGAACTGGCAAATACGCAAAAGTCGCACGAAAAAATTTTGAAGTAAATTAAGACCAAAATTTACAACGGTTCAACAAAAAGTTAACTTAAGCAGAAAGCTGTATTATTCTAAGTTTTATATGCCAAAAATTAGCTCGTTTGGTAGGGGCTCACGGACAAAATACGAGTTTAACTACATCCATGAATTTTAAGGAGCCGTAAACAAACAAGTTTTCGAGAAAAACAAATTCACCTACCTTCGCATAAATTCGACGTGTGAGCATTCTATAGCGAGTTGTAAGATCAAACTCAAGATACTAAGAGCACAAGAATCAGTCTATCGATTGAAGGAAAAAACTTTTTCTTTTAATTCAACTGTGATGTGAAAAAACGCGTTGAACACAAAGTGGCCGAGAACTGGACCCGGCCGAGAACTGGGCCCCATACTGTACGAAGAAACATGGAGTTTCGAGTATTTCAATTTTCCCGCCAAACTTCAGGCTGAGCTCTTTGACGTCACGCATATATTACCAGCTCCAAGATGGCGGCCTTCAGTTGTCGAGTTTTGGGAAAGATTTCGTAGGGTTATAGCGCACGTTGGAGGCTGAAATTTTGGTGAATAACATATCTTTGTATAAACTTTTTATTGTCGTAAAGAAAATAAATGGCCATTCTGGAGTGTACTTCTCCTTTAAGTGTTTAACCGCCATTTGTTTATTTATTTACCGTGGCGTCGACGTCTAACTGTACAACATCGGTCTAACACTTTCAAGATACAGATTTCGATAATTTCCCGAATAATTTACTATCGTATTTAAGCTTGTTTAGCTCAGTTAAATGCTTCGAAAGGTGAACGATGCTTAGCGTATTGTTTCTCACTGTAGATTTGCAATAATGCTTAACTTTGCCGACAACTCTGATTTGGACTATAAACTCTGATTACGTTCGCTAGTCACACCATCGCGTGACGTCATATATGCGTCTGTACTCTAATAGATCATAAGTAACAACCAATCAAAATGCGCGTATAATTCAGGTTATTGTATAACAGTAAATAAATAGCTGAGGTGTTTCGCGCTGGCACCTAAACTCTTCTTCTCAAGTAACATTCTCGGCCGTTCGGCAGAAATCGATTTATCCATCTTCAGAATATCTGTTCTTGTTGTTTTTCAAAACTGATATTTCGTCTGCCCTTATCCCAAAGTAATAACTTTTGGGCTAAGGTAATCTGTAGAATTTCGTGATTGCATACCAAAAAAGTCATAAAACATTGGTTTCGTTTCTATAAATTGGATGGGTTTTTTTATGTCCAGCAAAGGAATTATTGATTCTTCAGATAACTTGAGACGAGTTATCGGTTTTTCCGAAATTGACTCGACGAGCCTTAGCCTGAATGACCTGATCACCTTCTTTGCCGTCCAACTGGATTTATTCTCTGACATTTAAGCGTTTCTTTCACCCGGTGCTTCATCTCGTTCAATGTCTGAAGTCCTTCAAGCGAAACACCAAGGGCCTTCATTATCCGGACCATGTCCATAATATTGGTGATGGCGTTGATGTATCTCACCTCAGTCATGTTCCAAAAGGGTAACTTAAACACATATGTTTTAAACTAAATGTTTCAAAGAATGAACCAGGGCGATGGACGGGTGTCACAGTTGAAATTTCGTTTGTTGTTACTGCATTTCATATAAGCAAACCATTGCTTTTATAGCCTGCGTGCAAAAAGTCACATATTTCTGCGTGAGAAGATTGGCTGGACAACTTCACGCAAGCTACTCCTTTTAGGGACACACTATCTTTTAAAAATACAACTTTTGTAACGAGAGCCATGAACACTATCGTTTTGGTAACATTGCGACAAATCAATTGGAAGCTTAACATTTTGAACAATTCAAAAATCTCTTGCACAAAAGTCCAGTTCTATATATACATTTAGCATTACACGATTTTAAGGTAATCCCGCAGTATTGCATTGGACATTGATTCCACGTGCGCCCATTAAAAGATGGCGGCTCTTTTCTATGGCTGGAGCTCGCCAGCCATTAAGGTAAGTCGTCATTTTCTCATAAAAGAATAAAAGTAAGGTGATCTATCATTTTTTGCTTGTTGTGAATTGAGCAATATCTTCCTTTAGACTAATGAAGAATGTAGAGTAGGAAACAATCGTTGGAAATAAAAAAGATAATTAAGCAAGCAATCATAAATATAATCAGCCATGTTGCTGTTGCTCTTAAACAAACATGGGGACCTCAATTTTATTTTAAACTTTAAGTTCCAATAAGATTAATTCCGGTGCAAGTTCTGTTTGAAAGGAATAAATGGTAATGGTAGCAATGGTAATGAAACTTGTGTCATGTATATAGGGAACAAGGGACCGTTTTTAAAGCAAGTCTTTCAATGAAGACAGCACACAGACTTTCTGTTTTCAGTCAGTCAGTCAGTGCTGTCTTCGCATCCGTGCGTCCCTTCGGGAGTAAGTTACTCAAGCAATTGGTCAGTTAGTTTTTCAGCCGATTAAACAGTTAGCCATCAGTCAACCAACTATTTGCCATATTCGTGTAGTGTGATTTTATTTAAACCGTGAAACAACTTCTATCAATCAGTGCTAAATAATTAAAACTAAACGAATCAATAGTATACAATAGCATATAACTGTTTAGAAACTATTTCAGTCGCGGTCCCCGTAAAACCACTCCAATAGGAAAAATGACTCTTATGTCGATAAAGAGTTTGTGAGGATCGCTTATTATAACTGCCTTAACTTTTGTATTTTACACCATTTTTACTTCTCTAGATATGTTAAAGGTCACCCGTTTTGTATCTAAAGCAGCATTAGGTTTTGACAAACGTCGGACTACTTGATTACTTAATTAAACTGCTTTACAGCTATCGGTATCATCGCCCTCCATCGAGGGTTACGTCATTGACACTTGGTAGAGCACGTGACCAGAACTAAATACAAACACTATTCTATGGATATGTGTCCTTGTTTACGTTAAAATAGTCCTCTTGTCATCGATTAGGTAAAATTAGTCCTATGCATAGGTGACAAAAAAACACGGTTCCTCAATAGTTAGCGAGTTGGATTTTGAATAAATCTTGACCTGTGATTTTCATCCAGGAGAAAAAGCCATTCTTTATAGCACTGTGCCACTGAAACAAAAACTTCTGCGCGGTAATGAAACATCGAGTTTAATTAGTAGTGAACATGTCACCTTGTACGAACGTTCTGTGTGTGTTTTGCAATAAAGAAAAAAAAAAAAAAAACATCGAGTTTGTTGTCAGAGTCCCTAAGGTTGTTTGCGATTTCTAGTTCTAGTGCTAGTGTAGAGCCAGCCCGTGTAGTAACCTGTAAACAATCGTAGCTTCGACTTTGCTGCAGGCGAGCTAAATTTTTCCATTATAGAATATCGAAAAAATCACCAGCATGCGCGTCATAATTTGAAAAGGTCAAAACACGTGGCGAGTAGTAATTACACAAAAACTTAGAAGTAAGATGGGTATTTCTAATTGTAGGTCTAGAGTCTTAAATTTTGAAAATTCGTATGAGAAATTCAAGTTAACATTAACATTCTGATATTCACTTAGTTAAACGTATAAGACGCTGTTTTTAGTTGAAACATATATCAGTACAGTCAATCAATGTTGCAGTAGGTTAATTAGTTCAAATGCACGCCAATTACAAAGAGTTCAAACTGCTTCCTGGTACAGCTTGGTTAATTCATTGTGACACATTTGAGCAGTTGGTCGTTTTTCTGCCTCGCCATCCCAGCACAATTGCATCAAATGTTGCCAGTCATCTGGAGGCTTCCTCCTGCCCTCAACATGGGACGGTCTGACACCTACAGCCACGTCCTGCAACAAATCTCCTTCTAGGCCAGAGAAAGCCCTCGTACCATACCACATCTCCCAAATCATGATGCCAAAGCTGTATATATCCGCCTTGCTATCGTACACACTGGATCTGATCACTTCCGGTGCAAGGTAAATAGGTGTTCCGGCAAAGGTACCGGTGATCATGTTTGCTTGTTTAGTTAAACCAACATCAGCGATCTTAACATCACCATCGTGTGTTATCTGTAACAAAATACCAAGATTTTAAAAAATCAAACTATCATTCTTGTGCAATTAGAAACAACACAGGAACACACGTTGGCATTGTAAGTCTTGAAAGATACTTCTCACTTCAACCATAAGTTAAAAAAAAAAAACAATTAGAAATGCGCATGCAAGGTAAGTAAAAAAATATAACAAATTTAATGGCTAATATTTTAACTGGTCGGGACCTGCTCCCAGGAGTTGTGAACGATAGAAACTCGAGATAAACACGTGATGTATACGTAATTATTAAATACTTTGCATACCCGACCAGTTATTCTTTTCAAATGACAAGCGATCGACTCTCTTGACAAATTTATATTAATTGGATGTGTGTTAATGTTTAGTATCTTCCATTCACCAGCTAAACAACACAAACGGAGAGTGTAAAGCTCAGAGACTTTAAACTAGCTACAGTGGAATCCCTCTAATAATACGGACACCAAGGGGAAATGCCAAATCGTCCGTATTAACGGGGTGTCCGTATTAAGCGGGGTCTCAGATAAAAAGTCACGGATACATGTTTTATCGACACAAAGACGAAGGCAAACGATTTTACGGCATCAAAACGTTTTTTGGTTATACTGTGACTGTAACAATGTAAACTATAATCTCTAAGCTGACTAAAATAAATAGTCTTTACAAAAACCTTTCGATATAGCCATACTTCGAACTAGACTTTAACAAACTCAACAGTGGAATTATTTGAAAATGTCGCAACTTTACTATATACAAGAAATAAAACGCATTTCAACAGCAACAGAAGGTTTTCTATAAAGTTCTGAAACTCTGACCGTAACCGTTCTTAAACTCTACAACCTTATTTGAAAAAGTCTGTAACTTTACTTTGCACGGAAGCTTTTACCTTGCGACACGGAGTGGAGATTCGACAAAGCGTTTGCAAGGCTATTTGCCGTTTCTGTTAAATTTTCACTAGTAACCTATTCTCTCAAGTCCTCCAGCATGGTCATTGCTTTTCTCAAACTGCGGAAGTCAAGCCATTAAGCTACTCTTTGTAATACAATCGTTTTGCACCTACGAATTCTGCCATTATTTGACCAGAGTCCAATGTCTTCAAGCTAGGAAATAATCGCGACATTGTATAACAGTGTTCGTTAAGCGGGGTTGACAATGTATAAGAATTTGTCACTCGAAACAGGGAAAAGTGTCCGTTGTTCGTATTGAGCGGGTTATTTTAAGAGAAAATGTATGAGGTTTTCGTCGGGACCAAAGAACCTGTCCTGGGTGCCGGTATTTAGCGGGTGTCTGTAAAGTGGGGTTCCACTTATTCTTGGTTTTCGCGTGACGTCATCAAATTTCTAAAATCCAGAATCGCAAGACCCCAGAGTTTTTATCCTTCACTGGCTATTAGACGTCCTTAATATATATCGTTTTGAACGTTTTAAGCTTGATAGCAATCGTCATCTTTAAGATAGAGCATTTTGAATCACGCCACACGGAATCCAAGATGGCCGCCAGAAGGCTATCACGTTATCTTCAAAAAATGCTTTATCTTGTGATTTTTAACAATATGAACAGTGATGCTTTTGTTAGAAGTGTTTATGTGAATGTTTACTTGTTCACGAGGGTGATCTGACCGCTTTTTGTTGCAAAATTTAATGCCAGATATTTTCATTGGTTTCCCGCGGCCATGTTGGAGACCAACCAGTTGGACTCCAGCATGGAGTTTCCATGCTGTGCTCGCTAAATTTGCGTGAAACATTTTGACGGATAACTCAAGTACGGAACAACATACTGACCATAGATATGAACAAAAAAAAAATATTTAGTAGTTTTCTACAACCTGTAATATTTTTGATTTTTTTGATTTATTTTTTCGCTGCGTGACAGTGGTGTGACAGTGAAAACCACCCAAATCCGGATCCTAATTCTCAGATGGTCCTAAGTAGCTTGCTATCATCATTGCGCTGTTTATATATTTTAATTTTTCATGTAACCTGTATGATGAGGATTAAGCCGGGTTGACAGCCTGACACTTACCGTAAATGATCTAAAAACGCCCCCTCTCAAATAAACGCCTCTTATCTAATAATCGCCCCCTCTGAGGTGTTAAGTTTGTATTAGACGCCCCTCTCTAATCAACGCCCCGTGTCGAATAGACGCCCCCCTCCAGGAATCATCTCAAAAACCAAGGAAATGCTCCAGAGAGTAATTTCACGCAATAAAGTTAGATTTTTGCTTGACTCGGACATCGAAGAGGCCAACAACGCCAACATGGTTAACTCCGATGACAATAAAAACGTCGATATCGAACTATGAACGGCATCTCAAGGCTTTGCATTAGCGCAGATTAGATTAGTCTCCTACTCACAAACTCTGTTATGTATCTTATTCCAGTAGAAAACTACCCATCCTATTAGTTGTGTTGACGTTGCTACTGTTACAGTCAAAATACTAAGCCTATGCCGCCTAATATTCCGGAATAGTTTTGATTAACAGCGAACGGATTGCATTATTCGTTTCAAACATTCAAATTTAATTTGAATATTGTAAATCATCCAACCGTAAACAAGTGAACACTTCAAGCTGTCAAAAATAAACCAATTTGATTGGTTAATTTTTGACAGGTTCACGAATTCAGGTGTTTACGGTTGGATGATTTACAATATTCAAGTTAAATTTGAATGTTTGAAAGTCAAACGAATAATGCAATCCGTTCGCTGTTAATCAAAACTATTCCGGAATATTAGGCGGCACGCTCTGAGTATTTTGACTGTAAATTGAAATAAACGCCTCTCTCTAATAAACGCCTCACATCTATTTAACGCCTCCCCTAGGACACCAAAAATTTAATAGACGCCCGGGCGTTTATTAGATAATTTACGGTACAAAAACCATTGGAAAGCATTAAAAAACACATGGCGATCAGACCCTCCCAATAGAAGACATGCCGAGGAAAATTCGACTGTGTGATTTACGAGGTGCATGTTAATCATAAAAAAATCACAGGCGGACTCCAGACGAGCTTACCTTAAGCTTGTTGTTTGAAACCGCAAATTTTTATTTGACAACTTTTATTAATTCATTTCTATTTTCACTTTTTAGTACTTATAACTTTTATTAAAGATGTGAATATTGTTCATCGTGGTGTAAGATAGGTAATGAACGTTTATTCGTTTGTCTCACGATAGAATCGCTTTGAGATGTTGATCGCGACGTTTCGACTGCAATACTGCTAGTCTTCATCAGGCGATGAGGTCGATTGTTTACGCGTCGCTATTTATGCACGTTGGTTCGCTGTGATTGGTGCATTTCGATCCTCATTATTATTCCGACTAACAGATGGTGTTCCCTCATAGGTCCGCTTTGTAGTTGAACGGCTGTTATGCTTTCTGATCGTAGGTATCCATGCTTCAGGAATTTCAATTCCGCTATCTCTATTGATGTTATTAGAATGAAGTCTTATTTGGATAGCCTCTTTGACCCTGCGTGTGTATCGGTGAGGGTCACGATCGATAAACTTGACTTGATTCCATAAAGGAATATGCCCCGTTTCGTTTGCGTGCTCCGAAACTGCGGAGTTTTTGTGTATGAGCAAGCCTTATGTCTCTGTCGTGTTCTTTTATCCTGTCTTGCATCGCTCTCCCTGTTTCCCCTATATATACTTTGCCGCATTCACATGGAATTTTGTATACAACACCTTCTTGTTTGCCTGGTTCTAGGGCGTCTTTCGGTCGTACTAAGTAAGACCGAAGAGTTGTGTCAGATTTAAAGACGGTGCGAACGCCATTGTAGGCAGCGGCGAAGAACCTCTGATACACCTTTAATATAGGGTAAAACCGCAGTAGATTTAAATTCCTGCGTGGGTTCGTTGATGGCTGTTGGTCTTGTGGTTTTAGTAAGTTTTCGTATGAACGAAGACGGATAACCGTTAGAAACAAGTACCGACGATAAATGTTTCTTTTCTTTAGAGATAACTGATGGTTTTGTTATGAGGTGTTTGGCTCGGTCATATAGACACTTAACAATACCACGCTTCACTGACTGAGGATGGTGTGAGTCATAGGCTAAGTACTGATCAGTGTGTGTGGGCTTTCTATATACACTGGTAGTAAGAAGGCCGTTTGAGTCCCTTATAACTGACGTGTCGAGAAAGGGAATGCTGTTATCTTTCTCGGTTTCCATGGTAAAACGAATAGTGGGCTGTTGGCTATTAAGATGTTGTAAAAAGCCGTCGACTTGGTCTTGATCTAATATAGTAAAAGTGTCGTCTACATATCGTTTCCAGATCTTAGGTTTGCAGATCGCACTTGCTATCGCACGCTCCTCAAAATCTTCCATGAAGATGTTGGCTATAACCGCGGAGACAGGGCTCCCCATAGCGGCTCCGTCCTTTTGTTCGTAAATTGATCCATTGTATTGGAAAAACGTGGATCGTAACACAAAGTTTAAAAGGTCGGCAATTTGTGTAGGTGTTAGGTTTGTGCGGTCAGCAAGACCGGGATCGTTTTCTAGTTTGCGAAGTGCGGCCTTTACGGCGTCTTCGATTGGCACGTTCGTAAATAAAGATTCTACGTCAAATGATACCATGATTTCCTTTTCTTGTATTCTTTCATGGTTGATGGTATTCACGAAATGAGTAGAGTTGGTAACTGCATACTCTGATTTGCCTGTCAGTGGGGACAGGATGTCAGCTAAATGAGCCGACAGATCATAAGCAAAGGTGTTTATACACGATACAATAGGTCTCAATGGTATATTTGATTTGTGTATCTTAGGCTGACCGTAGATCCTAGGCGGCTGTTTGTGCTTGGGCCTGATCTAAGGCCTAAGGTTGATTCGTCGCCACGAGCGTTGTTCACGCAAGCTCGCACGTTTCAGCAACCATCTCACCTTTCTTACAAGGTGTATTAAGAGCCACATTATTCCACGAGACCTTCGGGTCCAACCACCTGTTCCGACTAAAGGCGCTCGCAGAGTAGCCGAACTAGCCTCTAAAAGATTCTTGAGGGAAAGAATACGACTAACTCAGAGAGCTAAGGGAGATGCGAAACGAGAAACTGAATCCACAGCCGAGGGAATAACAGCCACCCTTACGGCAAACGAAGCCAGTGAGATACTTGAAAAGATCAGAGTTAATACCCAAAGAGTATTTAATGCCACCAAAGATCGACAACAACGCAAGTTCTTTAAACTTGTACAGGAGAAACAGGCCTCTGTTTCACCACACATTGACCCAACACCGCGAGTCGACAAAAACAAATGGGTGATTAACTTATCATCACGGCTTCTTAGTGATGCTGAGGTATCATTACTAGAGAAAGGGTTAAATTTCGCAGTAACACCAACCACCATTCCCGCCACTGAAATAGTGGCTAAAGTTGAAACAGCCATAAGAACGCTTGACTCAGAACAAGCTGACACAATAAGGAGAACCGTTAATAGCGTCCTTCAACAGGCTGAACCACCAAAGCCTAACATCACGAAGGAAATGCATGAAGCCCTTAACAACTTAAAACAAGACGATTCTATTATGATACTACCAGCCGACAAAGGTCGCGCAAGTGTAGTTTTAGACACTAACACCTACCATGATAAAATGAAGGCACTAATCGAAACGGGTCCATATCAACTACTTAATAAAGACCCCACGGATCGACTCAGCCGTAAACTCACTGAGAAGCTTCTTAGCTTAAAACGAAGTGGACATCTATCAGAAACTGTCTACAACAAGATCAGGCCCAAGCACAAACAGCCGCCTAGCATCTACGGTCAGCCTAAGATACACAAATCAAATATACCATTGAGACCTATTGTATCGTGTATAAACACCTTTGCTTATGATTTGTCGGCTCATTTAGCTGACATCCTGTCCCCACTGACAGGCAAATCAGAGTATGCAGTTACCAACTCTACTCATTTCGTGAATACCATCAACCATGAAAGAATACAAGAAAAGGAAATCATGGTATCATTTGACGTAGAATCTTTATTTACGAACGTGCCAATCGAAGACGCCGTAAAGGCCGCACTTCGCAAACTAGAAAACGATCCCGGTCTTGCTGACCGCACAAACCTAACACCTACACAAATTGCCGACCTTTTAAACTTTGTTTTACGATCCACGTATTTCCAATACAATGGATCAATTTACGAACAAAAGGACGGAGCCGCTATGGGGAGCCCTGTCTCCGCGGTTATAGCCAACATCTTCATGGAAGATTTTGAGGAGCGTGCGATAGCAAGTGCGATCTGCAAACCTAAGATCTGGAAACGATATGTAGACGACACTTTTACTATATTAGATCAAGACCAAGTCGACGGCTTTTTACAACATCTTAATAGCCAACAGCCCACTATTCGTTTTACCATGGAAACCGAGAAAGATAACAGCATTCCCTTTCTCGACACGTCAGTTATAAGGGACTCAAACGGCCTTCTTACTACCAGTGTATATAGAAAGCCCACACACACTGATCAGTACTTAGCCTATGACTCACACCATCCTCAGTCAGTGAAGCGTGGTATTGTTAAGTGTCTATATGACCGAGCCAAACACCTCATAACAAAACCATCAGTTATCTCTAAAGAAAAGAAACATTTATCGTCGGTACTTGTTTCTAACGGTTATCCGTCTTCGTTCATACGAAAACTTACTAAGACCACAAGACCAACAGCCATCAACGAACCCACGCAGGAATTTAAATCTACTGCGGTTTTACCCTATATTAAAGGTGTATCAGAGGTTCTTCGCCGCTGCCTACAATAACAAGGCGTTCGCACCGTCTTTAAATCTGACACAACTCTTCGGTCTTACTTAGTACGACCGAAAGACGCCCTAGAACCAGGCAAACAAGAAGGTGTTGTATACAAAATTCCATGTGAATGCGGCAAAGTATATATAGGGGAAACAGGGAGAGCGATGCAAGACAGGATAAAAGAACACGACAGAGACATAAGGCTTGCTCATACACAAAAACTCCGCAGTTTCGGAGCACGCAAACGAAACGGGGCATATTCCTTTATGGAATCAAGTCAAGTTTATCGATCGTGACCCTCACCGATACACACGCAGGGTCAAAGAGGCTATCCAAATAAGACTTCATTCTAATAACATCAATAGAGATAGCGGAATTGAAATTCCTGAAGCATGGATACCTACGATCAGAAAGCATAACAGCCGTTCAACTACAAAGCGGACCTATGAGGGAACACCATCTGTTAGTCGGAATAATAATGAGGATCGAAATGCACCAATCACAGCGAACCAACGTGCATAAATAGCGACGCGTAAACAATCGACCTCATCGCCTGATGAAGACTAGCAGTATTGCAGTCGAAACGTCGCGATCAACATCTCAAAGCGATTCTATCGTGAGACAAACGAATAAACGTTCATTACCTATAACTTTTATCTCGCACCTTTTTTGACTTGATAATGACTTTAAGCCAACGTTGAAACGTCGTCGTATTTTTAAACGGATTTATTTAAACGGATTTTGCCGTTTGTTTTTACCGAATAATTATCGCAATTTTTATTGTAAAATGTTTTAAAATCTTACAAAATAGATCATTGTCATCATCATCGTCAACATCATCATTATCAATATAATTAATACATGTTGCTTTCTTACCAAAATGTTTTCCAACTTTAGGTCCCTGTGAACGAACCCATGTTTGTGTACATATTCCAAAGCATCAGCAATGTCTTTCGCCCATCGGATTGTATTCCTGTCGGTCAAAGGTGTTGAGGACGGCAATCCAGGTATATTCTCAGGATTCTGGAAAATGTGTCTTCTCAAGTCTTCCCTGCACAGTTCCATCACCAGTATTGCTTTCACCCGATCTCCTTCATTAAGCAGTGCTGCACCATAGAACTTTACAATCAAGGGATGATTCAACTTCCTGCAAAACGGAGAAAGTAGTAGAAATCAAAGTCTGTAAGAGCATAGTAAAACAGTATTTCATTGATTGCAAAAATAATTGTATTATATTCTACTATTTTTTATGTTTCACACTTTACCGTTAAAGAACATCTTTTATTTAATAACGTGTTTCCAAACCTCTTTCAGTACTATACACCTTCATTAAAAGCTCATTCTACTGATTTATCTTTATTGCTTAAGGAGCTCGAAGCTCGCAACAGTTTTCAGTTTTATTCAGCTCTCATACTTTAATGGGTAAGTGCAACATTAATCGGTAACCCCTGCAAAAATGGTATCGGGCGAGTGCCCAATCATTACTTATCAAGTTGGAGTCATTTCTATATCATAGCAACGGTTTAACCTGTTAAAAACACCCTTAATATTCTCTTTTCTGTGCTCATAACTTTCAAACGAGTTCTTTGACCACGATTTTCTATTATTGAAAAATGATCAGCACAAGCATCTTAAGTAAACATTGAGGGTGATTTTAACAGGTTATACCGTTGCTATGGTAATACCATTTTTGTAGTGATAACAGATAAATGTTTGTACTGACAAATCAAAGTATGAGAGCTGGAAAGTACAGAAAACTGTCTGTTTTAAACTTCCTTTAGCCTGTAACTGTAATTTCTACCCGTATATAATGTTTCTAATAAGGCATAAAAGCTTTTTCGTTTCGCGAAGTGTAGTGACAATCTTTACCTTAATGTTTCGGTTTCAGCGAGAAAAACACTTGCGTCAAATTCGTTTGTCCAGAATTTCAAAGCCACGGGTTGTTCTTCACCTCGCTTTTTCCACTTCCCTCGATAGACAGAACCAAACGCACCTGTTCCAAGGAGTGAGCTTCCATCTTCGTTCCATACCAAATCGCTGTGGCTGATGTTCGTTGTGCGTACTTCTTTGATGCAGAACAAGGCCATGCGTTCCCTCAGCTGCAAACTCCCCTGGCACAAAGGTTTATACAAACGTTCTATTTCTTTTGGTGCTCTTCTCTCATCTCTCAGCAGTTGAAATAGCATTTTTTCGGCACCGATGAGCTCAGGAATGCGAGTTACAACTTGCTTTAAACATATGCGAACCTCTTTCAGTTGCCCCGCCACGAGCATCCACACATTCTGTCCTTTAGCTGCGTCAGCCAGAAATTACTTAGAAACTTTCGCCATGAATGTGCATTTGTCGTTTTTGAACTCGTTTGTTATACGCCAACATCGCAGCTTATCAAGGAATAACATTAAATAAGTACCAGGGTGTAAGACGAAGATGCCCGTAAAGCATAAGATCAGAAACTGTTGGAATAAGTTTAATTTCTTTCCACCCTGAAGACCACTTTCGGAACTTTCAGCATCTTCTGCTAAAAGGGAGCTCTCCAGATTTCGAAGCTGGCCCTCAACAATGTTAAGTCGTTGTTGAAAGTACTGGAACAAAGAAGTGCGAACATTACCGAGGACGTGGTGTTCGTCTTCCCACGCCGTGATCACTTTCTTAAGTCGATTCATGAGAGATGTGTGGATGTAACTTATGTCATCACTTTTTGGAACATCATCTAACGTCCACGAAGTAAATTGACCCACAACTTCAGAAGATTTCAGGTACTTGGACAGTGCACGAACAGCATTGTCTGTTTCTTTGTCCAAGTACTCCTGCAGCTCCTTCCTTATTGAACTCTCCTGTTTTTCAATCTTTTCGAGGCGTTCAGTGATACGTGCCATTCTCTCAACTTTTGAACGGTCTTTGTAAGAATGATGAATGAAAGCTTTCGTATAGAAAGCCATACGCGAAATGAGGTAATCAAGCCACCTGAAAACAGAAACATTTGTCTCATATATTTTCTACAGTTTTTTGAAACAATGCATTCAGTAGCTACCCAACAATAGATTTGTTACGAGTATCGCTGAAGGGTAAGCCGATTGTTTCCAAACACAACTCTAAATCGCTGGTATTAAAGGGCAACAAACTGGTTTATTTCACGACGCCACCTCTTTATCATCACACACCTCTTATTAAAAAATATTAACCCTATTCAGACCGGGGTGGGGGGGGGGGGGCTTATGAGGCTCGCGCTGCTGACTTTGATTTCTATTATTAGGACTTAACCAAACGCTGCCAAACTTTCTGGGTTTTCCTAAAATTTATCTGGCTATAAATTGGTAGGGTTGGATGATGGTCATGAACTTGAGGTCACCACGGCAACAGCATTTTGACAGGCATGTTTTCCCAAATTTGTAATTTTGCGTGTTTCTGTTAATAAAAATCAACTTAAATGGAATTAGTTTTACATTTTTACGGGTTTAAAGCACATTTTTATTGATCTTGAGTACTTTGCAGTAATTTTGGGTGGTTTTCTGTCATTTTGGAGAAATTTCGAAATCCAAGATGGCGGATCCAAGATGGCGGCTGTTTTGACATCATGATGTAATTGTCACGTGGTGTGACGTCACCATCCCACGTGACGTATAATAAAAGAAAGATGTTCCGACATACAATACATCCTATACATCCCCCCCGGTCAGAGAAGGTCCAAAAAAGCTCGGTCTGAATAGGGTTAAGAAGCTTACATACGTTCCTAAGATAACATTATTACATGCATATGTTATCGGAAAATTCTAGAGTAATCTTACAAGTCACGGTTGATTGATTGACTACGGATCTAGAGACGACTGGCAGATCCTATTTCCAAGATGCCGTCAAGGTTGAGATTAAATAGGAACTATTGAACTTGAATGCTTTCGGGCGCTTTATAACCACACAAACTTTTCTTTTTAGATTATGGATAATTATATGAAATCACATATATGAACAGCGGAAGATGAATAAATGAAGGGGAGATTCTCGCAGTTATGAACACATCCAAGAGAAAATCAACTTAAGCAGTTGCGAAAAGAAAGCCTGAAAAAATTAGGCTTGCCGGGACTCGAACCCTGACCTCTGCGATAGAGAGCGCTAGAGAGAGAGCTGAGAGCTGAGAGCGCTGCACCGGTATCGCAGGGGTCAGGGCTCGAGTCCCGGCAAGCCTGATTTTTTCAGGCTTTCTATACGCAACTGCTTAAGTTGTGTTCATAACTGCAAGGATCTCCCCTTCATTAAAACTTTTCTTTTGTTATTCATCCAGTAATCATGACAATTCAGTCGCCCATCGCACAACTCCTTTTTGGTCATGCGTACGTAACCTTTCCAAACGGGTAAAACAGAGACCTAAACGAGCTAGACCGTTTTCAATAAACAAATTAAAATAATCGTCTGCAGACATGTATTGATTTTTCTTTTTCGCGAGGAAATCTTAGTTTAATGTCTGAAGGCTTCTGTTGAAAGTGCTATAGTTTGGGTCTAGGGGTCAAAACCGCTAAATCTGTTTTCAGTCGGTTGTAACTCTTATTTTCAGTCAAACCAAAAAATTCCTTGTATTTTGAATTAAAGAAAAAGGTTACCATAGTAAGCTAGAAGGCTTACTACCCTTTATGATGTATATAAGCTCCATGATATTCGACTTTGACCCACAAGTGCCGCCTTCAATTTATTAAATTAAAAGAAAACTCCGACTGATCAAATACCTACTTTTGGCTCTTTTTCATATCCCCACAATCATGTTTCAATATTTCGCCTTTTTAAAATTTCTAAGCTTTGTCAGCCCAATATTCTGACAAATGTTCTGAAAACGAGCTGCTTAACTTTTTCATGAAATAAAACACGAGACTAAATCCTCAAGACTTTCACAACATGATCATGTTGTAATTCGCAAGTGCTGATATCATACCGCGGCACTGCTAACCACGAGCCAAATAACAACGACACTGCCAACACAAACACAACACCAACGTCCATCACTTTCGTTGTGCTCCCATACGTCAGAGGCGTATCTGAGAAACTTTCCCGAGTGTAACGTAATAACGGCCTGAAAGTAGATTATAAACTTTTCAATGTTTTGCGTGCTCGTTTTCCACGACCGAAGGACAAACCTTCAGCTGCACAGAAGGCGTTGTCTACAAAATTGTATGCAGTGATTGCGATTTTGTTTATTACGGATAAATGGACAGGGCCCTGCAAACTAAGTGGGATAAAAGAACACAAAAGGGCAGTTCATGTTTGTGACAGTAACTCAAAAGTGGCACAACACGCGAACGAATTCTATCACAACATGGATTTCGACCAGGCAGCCATTGTGGATAGGGTGACGGACTACCAAAAGAGGCTCTTCCTTTAAGGGAAGGCATTCTCTAAGGGACCAGAACGCGAAAAATGAACATGTAGACATTCCCGACGTTTACAAATCGCTAGTGTGACATTTAAAGTCTCGCGCAGCGATCGTGCGCTTTAACATGTCACGTGTGTTCTGTGAGACACTCTCTCGCGCGCATATGGTAACCGTTGTAAGCCGTTAGCTTTTTCAAAACCGAGGAAGGCCGAAGATTCTCGGCCGAAACGTCTTTTTAAACGCGGACAGTATGTTCAAGTTTATATTGAACTTATTTATGCAACCAATAACAACTTAAAATCATTACCTCCACTGAGTTTGTAACCTTGCTTCAATACTTTTCAAAACCATGGATTTAATACCATCCATCAGACCAGCAAATTCGTCGCTGATTATTCCATGAACTTGTGACTCGCCGGCAATGGTCGAGGACATGTAAATGATCTGGGAATCTGGGTCCAAACTGGGCAAGTGCTTTGTGAGTTTTCCAATGATGTATTTCTTAACCTCATCAGCCTCTCCTGGTGGCACTTGGTCCCATTTGTTACACACGAACAGAGCTTGAGTTGCTGGTGATTCTTTCTGCAGGTCAAAGGATACATTTTTGGCGTGCTCTATCAGTTCCTTTTGTTGATCAAGAGATAAATTTCTAGCCTGTTCGATCAGTTTTTCTACCTAAAGACAAACAAAATAAATGATATTAATATTTGCTTGAAGAAAATAACTCCCATTTTATTTATTTATATTTTCAAGTCGAAATATTGCTATGTTTTGCCTTAATTTGCAGAAAAAAGGAAGCTAAGCAGAACGTTACGATTAAAATAAAGGGAAATCTTAAACGAAACAATGTATTGTGAAACCCGTAAACAATCACGACAGCGAGTACAAATCGACGCTACACATATTCTGTCTCGATCGTGAAAACGTTGGTGAAAGAAAATAAACTAAGTTTGAGTACTATAAATACTTGCTGATCGTGTACGCATCGAAGGCAAATCGGTCTTGTTTGGACTCGCTCCGGATATCTTCGTTCGAGTGCTCCTTGCTTATAGAGATATACACGAACTGCATGCCAAACTGGGCTGATGTGTTGTGGTACTCTGCGAGCTGCAGCGCCCTTTCATTCCCACTGATATCCCAAATCTCAACCGCAAAGAATTTAAAATATGCTCTTTTCGTAGGGTGGTGTTGTAGCTGATGGGTACCAAAATCAAAGATCAAGTACATATTTAATTTCCAAGATTCTCTAAGAAAGGAAACGAAAAATTCGCTTTCTTTCTTTGAATATTTTTCAGCAGTATTCAACTTAATATACCCTGTCCTCCTGTATTCCACCGGCGTTCGCACTGTTGATTACGTAGATGAAAGCGAACGCCTTTGGAAGGTATTCTTGAACCATGTCGTCCATGATTTTTGATTCACCAATACCGGGACTGTCCACAAGAACGATTCCTTGCTGAAGAGGGAAAAAATAACCGTTAAAATAAAACAAACGGAAAAACAAACTAAGATTATAATAATTATTAGTAGAAACTCAGCTGTGTTCTATTGGAAATCCGCGAATCTGATTGGTTTTCCCACTGTTTTCTATTCGCCGATAGAAAACAGTCGCGCGCGCGAGTAGCTCTTTAACCGGTAAATTGTCTTGATTTTTGTCTTCAAAGTGCACAATATTGTAGGTTTTGGACTGCAATCCTTTAGAGTTTCTACTAAAACAATTAGACTACTCGCCCTCGTTTTCTATGAGCGATAGTCAACTCGGCTGCGCCTCGTTGACTATTTGCTCATAGAAAACTCGGGCTCGTAGTCTAATTGTTAATTAGAAGATAAGGTAAAACAAACAGTGATACTTTAAGTACATTGTATACTATATTAAATTTCTTCTCTTTTGATGATGCCCTTAGGTTCAAGAAGTTTGACCTCTCTCGATAAGATAGGCCACCCTAGCTTTGCGTATAAGCGTCACGAAATGAGTGTATGAGTTCTAGTGCAATAAGTTCTATGGCGTTAGGCGAATGGTCGTCGAAAGGAAAACGGTCTGAAACCACAGTTGGTCTGGAGTGGGGGTGACACTGTCTACTTGTCATCGGTGTTTGTTAAACTCTGAGTAGAAAGCCCTTAGCTTACTTTATAAGATGACGTCATTTTTTGGCTTTGACGTCATATGACGTCATTAGAGCTACCATTTTGAATCCGCCATCTTGGATTTCACCATTTTCATGGGAAGTAAGAAAATAAACGGAAATTGATGCATAATCAAGACAGTATGCTTACGGAATGTAAAAAAAAAAACAAATTTAAATATGATTTCGTTCACAGAAAAAAGGAAAAAAAAAGAAATGTCAAAAATGACGATTTTTGACCCTACTTGTAATTATGACGTTGCCATGGCAGCGTCGAATATCATGGACCCATGGTTGACATGTCAAAAATTTTCCCATGGATTAATGAACAGCTACTGAAAATTTCAGCATTATAGAGTCAATCCTCTTTTCATAATTACGAAGGTTAAAATACTGTACTGGCCGAGACATTCAAATCGGTTGAATCAACATAATATCTGATTTGAGTTACGCTCTACCTTTGGTTCTATACTGAAAGCCAAAAACAGTCGGGGGAACAAGTACCAGTTATGGGAAATGTTAGCTTTCACTTCCGAAGAGCGCTTGATTCGAATCAACCAATCAAGAGGTAGTACAGAAAATGGCCGAAGTCATTAACTATTTTCAACATGGTCGCATGGTGGATCAGTCTTCGAAATCTTGTCAAAATAGGTCTACGGTTTAAAAAAATCAATCACAAATGTCCGTGTTTCGATGCAGCTACAGCCGTGAAAATTGTGTAAGTCAGTCAGGTTTTTCTTCTGTAAGCGGAGGCCACTACTTTATCTGACATTTTGTATTTGTTTGGTCAGGAAAAAGTCAGGGAATTTTGAAAACTGATGTCTGCTAATCATGATATGGGAAAGTGGACTATATAGGTCTGTTTAGTTCAGACTCAGATTGAGCTGTCTGGGTTGAGCAAAGAACCAGAGGTAATTGGTAGGGATATTTGGCCACTAGGTCTGTGAAAACTTAAGACTTTTACACCTCATAACAAATAAATGTAAAAAATTTGTGGGCGCTGTTTGTATCATCCGAGGGAAGTTTAATGTTTGTTGGTTATGACAGCAACGATTTAGTTGGCTGCAAGTAAAATGACGTTTGCTTTATTGCCTTAACAGTGAAGGTCTCATAAAACCCTCCATAAAAATAATTATGGATTGAAATTTGCCAGCATTAAACTAACTTTTTGGATAAAAACTGAGACATACCCATGCAATACCCTTAGGATAGAAGATATTCTCCTTTCACTGCATGTTTCTCAATTACAATCGGTACTAATGAGTTTTTTGAAATATCACTGATATATCATCTTAGTTTGCAGAAAGTTAATCCAGTTAGAACTGAATGCCTTCAAGCTGGTGCATAAACAGTACTTTCCACTTTCCATTGAATAGTCTGGTTTGGAAATGATTGTTCTGTAAACCCTTTAAAGGTTGTAAATTCTGGTCGCCACCTTTGCAGACAAAAAAGATAAACCAAGCACTAGACAACTGCCATCAAAATACTACCTACCCATGAGTTTCTGAGCACCCTTCAACAGCTGACTCATTAACTTAAAGACACGCTACAGTTTTCTCCTTTTTAAATTCTTCAAATGTTTTCATCAGTGTTGATGCATTTACAAAGCAATTAAACCATCTTTCAAATCTTTTGGAAAACACAAATCAGTAAATCAAGTATTTTGTCTTTTTTCTTTGAGTTCCGTTTTTCAATTGGTTGTCTGCAACTTATTCTATTACAGTATAAACAAATTCATCCGGTTTCTCCAGTACCTGTTCATAAGAGCTTTATTTTTATCATCTTTGTGCTTACTCTTTCGTTTGATGATCGCATAAGCCAGAAGACATGGCACTCTTCGCGGCAGTATGTATGCTCCCCTCGGCCCTAGAATTCTTGAAGTTATTGATTACAACGGTCGGTATATATTGGTCGAAGCTTGTATTTACGTTGTATTTTTTCAGACTACGTTGTTTTAATTGTTGAAACTGCCTTGTGTTTTCCGCAAAAAGCCAATAGCCATTTTATTTCACAGCGCCGGATCTTCAGCTTAGCGACACACTGACCAATTTGCGAAGATTGCGGGCGCTTTTTAGAAACCTGAACGCGCCATCAACTGGCACTTGTTCCACTGACTGAAAAAGAGTGTACAAATGACAGATTTTGGAAGTCATGTCCGATATTAATACAAATAAAGTCAGTAAAGATTCTTTGCAAGCGGACTAACGTTGTATCATTTCATGGACCGGACGAAAGGGAAGAGGGTGTTCGTCCAAACCCACCTGTTCCGATAGACTTAATGGTGGTCCGTGCAGTTACTTGCAGTTACCTTATTAGCTGGTTTAATGGCAAGGCATAAGAACACAGTGCATATTGTAATTCCACTAAAGAATACCAAAACTGCATATTGAAGATAATTTTACTTTAACCTATTACCAACCTGCAGAAGGCTGTGCGGCCAAAACAGTTCAATCTTCTTGTAATCCGAACCCTTCTCTCGATTAGTCTTAACGTGGACAAAAGAAGAAATCACATCAAGGTAGCTTTGTTGAGAGGTTTCCATTGACTGACTAAGCAAGAGAGTCTTCTCGGTTAGTCCTGTTTCGGGATCCTTGTCTTTAAAGTGCGCCACTAATTTGGGCGTCGCTCCGTATTTTAGCTCACAGATTGTGGAAGTCGTACTGAGAATAGAGTAAGGAAGAAGTTGCTCTCCGAGAATCAGATTCAGCAAGGTACTCTTTCCAGAACTTGTCTCACCTGGTAAGATAATTATACTCAGTAGGCAATTTTAATTAAGTTTAAACATTTTTTTCGTGTGACAATGCATTATACATGTACACTCTGGCAGTTCAAAGTCGTGTACTAGTTTAAAGTGGAATCCTGGTTTCTCGAGCCTGCTTGGAAAACGAAAAATACATTAGTTAAAATATTGGGAAGTTTAAAGTGTGCCACTAATTTGTTTTTTCGTTAACCTTCAAAGCCAAGTCACCCAAATTTAAATTGAGACCCGGAAACGTTTTTTGATTGATATCACAACATCATTCTTTTTCACAATGCAAGGAGCTTTTTAATAACCTACACTAGATACAATGCTCATTTTTAGAAAAATATTTTTTTTCGGTATTTTCTGACGACGCAGTATTTTTTTTTTAGTATTTTCTGTGGCCCGGCGGCGCATAGTCTATGAAACACTATTGCGCTTGAACTTCTTAATTTTAATTTTTATGCCATTGGCAATTAGTGGATTTGACGAAGCTACATAATAACTTTATTTTTTATCATCATTTATTATTAGTATATACCACACAAGTGAATAGTGCTTTTCTCGCGCACCGATTAGTTAACTCGGAGATGATTAGCAAAGTACTATTCACCTCCGAGCAGCTAACGAGAAACAAACTGCCTTCGAAAGTGTTGTTTTGGACCTCTAGTTATTCAACTTGTGTGGTATTCTAAAACAATTATTCACATCAGTGTCGGTGAATGTGGTGCATATTTACCTCACCGTTTCGCAGCATGGTAAATATTCACCACTATTGACCTCCACTTCGGTTAATAATTGTTAAGTATTTTATTTTTACTCACCCGCAACGAGTACAATGTATTCCTTCCGTTTCAGGTGATCCGTTTGTTCATAGCGATTTTGTATTTGAGGTTTCTTATATTCTGCTCCAAAAGTGTTCGAATCTTGTCATCCATCCTGTCCAAACAAACCTCTGTTTCCTCGTAGAATTGGTGCAATGTTTCTCGTTTTCTCTCATCTTCCTTCTTAGCCTCAGTCAACACGGAAAAGGCCTGATGACAAAAAAGAAAACCATAATAAGAGTTAATTGTTTATTTTCCTTATAGTCATCTCACTATACTTTTTTGCCTTAACAATTTAAAGATAATTTATTAGAGAGATAGAATGAGAGTACTGGCTGCCTGAAATGACGATGGGGGAAAGCGCTTGTCTGAAGTCCTATAGCTTGAGTCTAACTGGTAAAATGCACGCGTTTCAGTTGTCCTGCTTTTCCCAGACGGACCAAGCGTACGGACCGCTTACCGCCCGAAACCATTTTGCAGCGAGACGAACGAACCTGAAATCGAAATAATAGCTGCTCATGGACCATTGTAAATGTGAATGGGCAAAATGGTAGAGGATAGCAGTGGAATTAACGGCATTTAAGTTCTCCTAAAAGCAAGAATTTTATTTAAAACTCTCTTAACCCTATCCAGACCGGGGGGAGGGGGTGGCGGAAAGTGCCCGCGCTGACTTTGGAAGGTTATAACTTTTTCGATATTCAACCAAACGCTGCTACTTTATCTAACATTTATCTGGGAATAATTTGGCAGGATAGGTTATTGTGTCAGGAACTTGACGTCACCATGGCAACCGCATTTTGACAGCATGTTTGCCTAAAAATATAAAATCTTTTAAGATTTTAATTTTAAGATTTTAATCTTTTAAGGGACACTGTCACCAGTTTCACTTCAAAAACTAAAGACATATGGAAACTTCGAATAGTGGTCCAATTTTGTTAAAAAATCACCATACAAGTGTACTGAAGTGAAAAGCAAGTGATATTATTGTGATGCCATCATGAACTTTAGATCTCAACTTGAAAAAGTCAGACTGATTTTTTCAAGTTTTGTCCTTGTGGAGTAGAAAAAATACCTAAAAATTATTATGGCTCCCATCTTCCTTCAACAACAATTTCCTTTATATCTTCATCTCGATGTACTCGGTGCATTTCACGTACGAGAAGACCTATTCGCCAATTTTAGTACTTTTTACCAGATAATCGCAGTGTCCCTTTAAGTACAAAAAACTGTTACGCTTGTCTGGAAAGTATGCAAATTTATACTTCACTTTTCGAATAATAATGATGCCAACGGGCACTGCGAAGTGGCTAATTGAAAACTCTTTGCCGGCTATATACATGGCTTAATCAAGTAACGCAAGTAGTGCTCGTTAACCATGACGAAACTAGCATTGGCATGGTTGCTTCAAATTCACCAGTCACAAGACGAATTCGACGAGCGGCATGCAAACTGAACGGGAAGCCATTGAAGAAATGACAGGAAAGAAAAGTATTGCAACGGTCAGGACATCATAATCAAGCAAAGGTGAACATATTTATTTTGATTTATGTCTAAGTATTGCTAGTATTGCTATTAAATTGCTTTAAAGAACAAATACGGTGGTAATACTGTTGGTCACGCATTCGAAGGCTGGCGTGATTTTGTGCCTTTCGTAATTGTACGATTTTGAATAAGTTTTTGCAAGTGCTTTTAAAATCATTTACCCAAACCAAACATTGCATAATTTAAAGGTATCATTCTTCTACACTTGAAATACCATTATCTCAAGGAATTCTTAGATATCGCACATAATGAAAATGACGATTCTTTTGACCGACCGACTTTCATGGCCCGTGAGAATAGTCTGGTTTTGTTTACCGTTCAATAATTAGATTAAACTAAAACACTTGAAACTATGCTTGTTTGAACAAGGAAGAGTCATGCAATAAACCGGTTGTATTTATTTTTTCTGCGCTTGATTGTTTTGACATGCGAATCGAATGAAAATAGTCGATTTTCAACCCAATTTGAACCCTCTGAATCGAGTCTAGACGTCAAATCAAAAATTTCGTTATTCTCAGAAAAATAAAAATATTTGGAAGAAAAAACAGCTAACGTTTTTAGTATTAATAAGGACTACCTATATGCAGAGGATGAGCGAAATCCCTGTTTTTTAGCCTTGCCGCAAAAAGCCATTTTTGTTTGTTTTTTCTAGAAACTTTCTCTTAAAGTTGCGCAGGATCCTAGCAATCATTATGTATGTATTTATTGAAAGAGTATACACGAACTGCGACGACAGAATCTGACAGAAAACGAAATGTTCATGAGAATATTTTTCTTAAAGTTCTTTGTACCGTGCGTACCGCGCGCTGAAACAAAGCAAATTATCATAATTAAATTCACAGCGCTGTGAATATAGCACACGTCGGTTGTAAACATTGACCCCGAAGGTCTTCGGAAGCCTCAAATCCTACCATTTTGTGTCCGAGTTTCCTCCGCCGATATAAAATTTCAGAAACTGATTCGCGAGGAACATAAACTTGGTGTACTCTATTGTGTTCTGACAAGAGCGAATATTGAGGCGTCCTTCTCAAAATGAAGATAGCGCGTTTCAAAGTTTAGATTTCACATGTTTACTCTCTTAGACGCCATTAACTTCTAGCAGTTTTTGAAATCGAAAATTCCGTTCTTATATAATCATTTTATTCGGTAGGTTGTTCTAGCTGAACACTTGGACACAAAGTCGCATTATCTGCAATTAAACTTTTAAGAGCTTGTAACATCACAGTAAACGGTTATCTCTCAGTAAAAAGACAATCATATTGTAATTCCATCATCCCCTAATATCCTTGATAAATTTTCCAGGAATCGATATCCAAAATGAAGCGGTCCTGCGCGACCGTTAAAACGGATTGCGTTCGGGTAAACTTGAAAAACGTCTGCCCAACTTTCTTCAAGTTTATCTCAATTTGTGTGAAGGTGTCATTCGTTACGATCGAAATCATCCCTGTTTGTTATGTGGCCAATAATTTTGCCAATCAGAAGACTTTTGCTCTGCCAATTTGAAGTTTAGAGCTCTGAATTTACGAAAATAATTCATTCATTCATAAATATTTTATTTCAACAGAAAAACCATGTCCATTTTAAGTCTTAGCTGCCCTGTGTCGAAACAAACCTTGCTCAATGTAACTAAATTTACGTCTGTTACGAGGTTACTTTCCTTTCTCCCATCGCCTAGCAAATCTAAACTAGGATGATCGTTTCGAATTTTCAGATTACAGGGCATTGTGTCAAATAAGACACGAAATGATTTCTGTCGCAACACGGCGATTTAACTGTACATGTGTATGCCCAGACAAGTGAAAGCAAACCTAGTCTGCTATAAAACTACTATGCTCTTTCCTGTCGAATGGTTGCCATTTTCGGCAGAATTCTGATATATCAGCAACCATAAAATTTCCAAGGTTGTTCGAAGCTAGGACGTGACATTGTGCATGTGTCTCCCAAGTCATTTATTCCCAGAAATAATAGTCGCTTTTCTTAGAATACAAGAAACACAACATCTGGTTTAGCTGGCAACGTTTTTTGTAAACCGTATTTTTGCACGTCGAAAGGAAAAATTAAAGCAGATTCTTAATTTCATTCAACAATGATGGTTGTCCATTCCATTTCCGCCTTAAGAATCGACCTCTGTTTTCTCTATGCGAAAGAGCAAAATTGATGCATAATTTTATTTTGCGGTTTCGATTTAATAATTATATTCCGCTTCAAAACGTCTCCCATGCATATCCTTTATGTTCACGGATCTTCAGTTGCACAAGAAAACAACAGAATAAACTCATTGTGAAACAGCCAGAGATACTAAATAGATAGCTGAGGGTTCTCGTGTTGGCACCTATACTCGTCTCTTCAAGGAACAGTATCCGCCGTTCGGCAGGAATCGATTTAACCCATCTTCAGAATATCATTTCTCGCTGTTGTTCCAAACTGAAATTTCGTCTGCTCTAATCTCGAAAAAACGTATTTAAATACACTGAAACAACGGTTATATTACTAACTAGACGGTACTTTATACCCAGCAAATGAATTGCATCGGATGTTTCAGAGTTGCGTCGAGCTATCGATTTTACGAAATTTACTCCAAGAGACTCAGTCTGAATATTCTCACCTCCTTTGCCGTCCAACTGGATTTCTTCCTTGACATATTTAGCGCTTCTTTCAATCGCTCCTTCATCTCGTCTAATGTCCGAAGTCCTTTCGCCGAAACACTAAGGGCCGCCATTTTTTGGGCCATTTCCACAATGTCATCAATTGCGTCAATGTCTGTTGCCTCAGCCATGTTTGACTACGACAAAAACAACCTGAACGCGTGCAATTTAAGTTGAAATGGGCAAGATTTCCGCACAGCCCTCTACATTTATTATGCATGCAGTTCTTTGTTTACTGAAAACAATAGCCAGGACAATAGAGAGCCTTTGGGACTAAAGCTCTTTGTTTAAGTCGCTCTTTTGTTTTTCTATCTTTCCATTTTCTTTCTAAGTCCAAAAAAGTAGCGATTTTGTGGAGATTTCGCTTCAATAACAGGTAAAATAATTTAAGACTTAGAAAAATATGCGAATTTTTTTGAATTTTTGCGTTAAAACCAAGGAAAATCGAAAACAAATGATAAATTTTGCGCACTTTCATCTTATTTGAAAATTAAAGACGAGCTTATAAATAGACCTTTTTAGCTTGATACGTCATACATTGATCACGTGGTCTGAAATGGGTAAATAAACCGCGAGATGCATGTGTAAAAGACTTACGATGTGATGATAAAACGCAGAAATGGTTCACTACTGCTGTATATTCAACTGTTATAACAATTCCACAAATTCGGAGCTGTCTTTTCATGGATTTCCGAAGGATTCCAAGCTTCGATCGTACGGGCAGGTTACAAAACTATTGTTTTGTGTTCAATAGCCACATTTTGATTTATAACATTTCTTTGAAATACAGATCTGGACTAGTAGAATAAAAAGAAACCCAAAGAAAGACTTCCATATAAATTCAAGCACAAGAGTCTGCTCCGATCATTTTGAAGATGAAGATTTTATATTTGTAAACAGTTGTTCTCGGAGATTGAAGGAAGGAGCGTGCCCGTCCGTGTTTTCCTGGTCAAGACCCAAAAACAAAGAGAACTTTACCAGCTAAAAAGGCGCAACTTGAGAAAGAAAGGAAAATAATGGAAGCTGAGGAAACAGAAACAGCTTCTGAAGGCAACGGATATTTTGAAAAGGTGGATGAACAGCGAGTTAATAGGGGCAATCAAGTTAATTTAGAGGTTGAGTGCTCCCATAGATTGTCAGTTAAACTATTGAACGCAAAGTGTACAACAGCAAAACAAGAGATAAAGCTGTATTCCCACTTCACAGGCTTTAGAAATTATTGTCAGTTTAAAGAATTTCTTGAGTTTGTTTTACCGGGTCTGAATAGGAGCAAACTAGTCTACTGGGGAACAGCACGTGCTAAATCCAACCTCATAGACACCACTCTATTGTTTAGTACCCCAAAATTTGATAATTCAGAATCTGACAATGATGATGACGATGATGATGATGATGATGATGATGATGATGACGACGACGATGATGATGATGATGAAGGCAATGATGATGACAATGATGCCCACAGAGATGCATCAAGAGGTCATAAATTAGACATGTGAAGATGAGTTTTTATTGTTTATGCTGAGACTTTAGGACTCAGTGTCATTGATTTGTCATTTCGTTTTTGTGTTTCTGAGGGAACAGTGATTTCAATCATAATAACATGGTTAAATGTTTTATTTGTACACCTTGGGCACCTTAAGATCTGCCCACACAGGAATATTTTGATCTTTAATATGCCCAAAGATTTTAAAGAAAAATATCCTTATAATGTTGCAATAATTGATTGCACTGAGCTCAAGATTCAAGTGCCGTCATCTCTTGTTAAACAATCTCAAAGTTATTCTACCTACAAGAGTGCTAACACGCTTAAGGGTCTCGTTGGTGTAGATGCTAAGGAAGCTTTATATTCATTTCTCAGCTCTATACTGGTTCCATTTCGGATAAGCAAATTGTTCACAGAAGTGGTTTAATGAATTTACTGGAACAAAAATTAGCCCTGGAAGAAGTTTGATGGCTTTTAAGCCATAAAACACTTCTCCCTAAGCTTTTCTCTTAAAAGAGAAAAGCTTAGGGAGAAGTGTCTGCTCCCAGTACAGTCTATCGAAATAAATCCTTTGCACATGAATGTTCCTTGATCCAGTACTCAGGGAATACAACAAAATCGCACCATGGTAGTCCTGATAATGCTAGTTGGCCCTGAATCTGAGCATAGTAACCAGATTTGTGGTTTATTTTTAATTGAGGCTTTCCATCCACTACGTGACATATGAAACTATTATCTTGGCAAGCCTCAAGGAAACTGCTGTTTCTCTAGGTGAATGGTGCTTTTATTTCCAGAAGACCAAATGGTTCAATCTCAGTCGGATCAAAAACTTTTTCATCAGGTGAAGCACCCAGGAAAGGGAGAGAGGGATTTACCACGATACCTGCCTCATATACCGTGAATTTTCTGTGTTTTTTTTTTCATCTCATAGGCATACAAAGCTCTGGCAACTGATTCATTTTGTTTTCCATGTTTAATAGGGGCAACATTTGCCAGATCCCTTGGCTGAAAAATATTTCTGAGAAAAGTATCAGTTGGATCAAAGTTAGATGCAGTTAGCCTGAATTTTCTGTAAATAAACGAGTTATGATCAAGAGATTGCTTCACTGTTACTTGTTCTACCTGCCGTGCAGTCTGTAAGTCCAAGTTAAGTTTGGCAATAAATCGAGCCTGATCAGAGGGCAGGTTGCTCTGCGGTGGGAAGGGTGTGGCAGTACAAAGGGTTTTGGAAGGCCAGGAAATGGAAAGATGTTCTTCAATTCATTTCCTTTGGCACGGATTTGATCAAGCGGTCGATCACAACTAAACAAAACAGTATCTTCTCTGAGATCGTTAAGCTGATAACTCAGAACGCACCCAATCACAACGTTACCAAAGACAGTGTTGACATGGGCAGGTGCTTCCTGGTCAGTTAGCAGGTAAGAGCATGGTGGTTTATTATCCCTTTTGCTCATTTCACTACACATCGTCAGAACAGCATCTCTCTTCCAACTTTCAGACTTGAAAGATTTTGATCTAGCATCATAAAGCACGTAACAGGCGGTGTCTTTCTTTGGCCATCTCGATCAGTGCTTGCCTGTGCAAAACAGCAACTCATAGCTGGCTCTGGTTGAATGCGGGAGCCCCTGGGTTGATGCCACAATGGTGTGAAGTTAGTACATGTTCTATCAGCAGGAATTTCTTTCTGGCCCAGCAGGAACCAATGATTCAAGAAGGCCAACAACACGATTACAGTGCCCCCCATCCCTTTAAATGGAACATAATTCAAGCTTAGGCTAATCTCAGTCTTTAAACTGAACTTAAGCTTACGAGAAAGTTAAAACAGACTTAATGAAGTGGAATACAAACCCTGCTTTACATGAGCATTTAGCACTTGAAATTTTCGCTTCTCCATTGCTATCAACAACTTGCATCTGTAAGGTATGGGGATCCTCGTTCTTCCTTTGACTGCGATGGCAGCGCGCTCTCACGATACTTACTGCATCTGACTGTCGACCCACATACACATCGTGAACATAATTTTCTACGAAAAATTTATAACCTTTATCACCGATCTCCTTCTTCCCACAATCTTTTAAATGATCCTGTAGTTGAAGATAAGAGAATTTCAGCAGAAAAGCTAGAGATTTCGTCCACAACACATTATCGTTTGCGCTAGCACCCGGCCGTGGGGACGCCATATTGGAAATTTGTTTACCCATTTCAAACCACGTGACCAGCTAGCTAAAAAGGTCCATTGTACAAAAATCACGATTTAGGCCTTGAGGTTTGCTTTAAAATGTTGTTTTTAGGAACAGCGAGTATTGTAAATCTGAAAAAGATAATATCGAGCGCACTAAATTCATTGCAGAGCAATGAGAAGGCGTCCTGATTGGAATTTCGCTCGGTGTACCAACATTTCATATACCAAAACAAGCAAACAAGCCGTCTCCTTTTTCCGCGTGAAGAAATCGGAGACAGACAGGTTATACCATCTTTCACAAATATGGTACAGTCCGACCTCTATTAAGCGGAAACCCTCGGGACTTTGAAAAGTAGCCGCTTAACAGAGGTTGGCCGCTTAATAGAGGTACATATAAATTGTATAGGAATTGCAGTAAACACGATTTTATTGACTCTATATCGCAAAATGCTTTTAAAAAGTAAAGATATATATGAAGATATATTCAAAATTCATTGTAACAAAACATCAAGTGCATTTCCAGCCAGAAGGCATGTAGTTGAAATGTACAGTGTATTTCTTCGGTTGATAATGAATAGAAAAAGATGCAAAACATCGTTGACAAGTTTCTTAGGCCTTTTTGCATCAATTGGTAGTACGTGAAAAAAATGTGCTCAAGATATTTCACCATTTCGCTTGGAAATATAATTTGCTGGCCGCTTAATGGAGGTAAAAAAACATATAAATAACACACTTGTGACAGCAAAAAGGTGGCCGCGGCCGCTTAATAGAGGTATCAAATACAGCAGTTTAGTGACAAATAAATCGGGACTTTGGGAAGTGGCCGCTTAATGGAGGGTGGCCGCTTGATAGGTGGCCGCTTAATAGAGGTCGGACTGTATTTGCAACGCCGTCGCGAGCTATTGGTTGAGCCGAACCATGATAATAACGTGACAGGTAATGTTTGACAGCTTGAGGTGGCTTACCACAGCTCCTACTACAGTTTTTTCTTTCGCGGTCCCTTGCTTTCAGTTGCAACTTTTTACTCTTTGTAAGTTGATTCTCAATGTCATCTCATCTCATTATTTCCTCGTACATCGTAAAACCATCATATGCGTCCTTTGAGCAATAAGAATGCTAAAAACGAAAAAGGGATGACCAAGTGTAAGAGGGAATGGGCACTAGTTATTTCAGTGGTGTTTTTCTCATTATCTATCCGTATGACCACCGCACAATTTTAGAAATTAGAAATTAGCTTTGATGAAACATTCATGCAAATTAAAATAGACAGATAGACAGACAGACAGATTTCGAGCCATTTCAAAATAGGCAAAATCAGGGGCTTTTCCCCATTTTTACAAAAAATCTGCCTTACCGTAGATGTCTAACTTCTGAAACTTTGAGGTTGGGTCATTGCTGTAGATTTAACGATAAACGCCATTGAATCTACTATTGCCCAGTCTCCTCTTAAGCACTCGGTCGTTCACTTTGGCTGTTTATTTACATTCATTTTGTTCAAATGTCACTTATGATGGTTTTACACTACAACAAACAGCAATAAGAGAAAGATAAAATTATCTGAACATTTTTTTACAAAGTTGGGCTTTTTTTACCCACTCAAAGCTGCAGTAAGCCACCTTAAATTGTTAAACACATGCCTGAAATAGAGAATCTCTTGCACGAACGTCCAGTCCTGTTGACGTAAAACTTAGCTCAACCCGTGTTAGTCTAGACTGTTGAAGCTCGTGAGCCTAGTGGGGGGAGGGGAGTGACTTAAAGTGCCTTCCTCTTTTATAGGAGCACGAGTCCGCAGTATTGGAGTCAGAATCCGGAGGTCCTGGGTTAAAACTTCCACCCTGCCACTAGCTGGATTTGTTCTCGGTCGTCCCGTGTTCAACTCCTCTGTTCCGCTTTGCATAAAGCCAATTGGTCCGCCTCCTGCTAGTTGGGATTATTAACTATGTTATGCTCATTTAAAATATTTGTTTCCTCTGTTTCAGTGGCATCCCTGTAAACTAGCTATCTTGTAGAGATATGAAGCTAAGTGCATGACCACTATAAACAACATTTACATGCATTGGGAATCGCAGCTGCACTTAATTTCGGGCGTGATTACCGCGCGCACATCAAAGGAGCTCGCTAGAAAAGCAAATCGCCATTTTCTCATAAACGAGTATGGTGACCTATCATTTTGTCTCTTGTTTTGAAGGGTTGTTTTTGCAATTAGCCTTTTATAATATTTATTTTGTTGAGAAGGTATGCGAACAAAGCGAAAGGGTCGACACATCGATAAAAACAATGCATAATGACTCTCGCCTCGTTTGTATGTCAAACCGCTGGAGCTGTTATTACATATATTGAGAAATAATTTTCTTTGTAAAATGGATCTAGACCAGTTTTCAGTGTATCACATAAGGCACGATCGTCAGAGACATGAGTTTTGCACGCAATCGAGAATATAATCAGTTATGTTTTAAGGAATTTATTAAAATCAATAAACAAGCTGCTCCTAAACGAGTGTGGGGACCCGTTATTTTTATTTCAATATTTAAGTTCCAATACAATAAACAACAAATAGGCAAGGTTGGCACAAATCTCAATGAAGAGGAATAAATTAGAACCTCACAGTCAGTCAGTCAGTCAGTCAGTCAACTGTCCAGTCAGTTGGCAGTCAGTCAGTCAGTCAGTCAGTCAGTCAGCCAACCAGTCAACATTCAAATACTCGTGTAGAGGGATTTTATTCAAAGTGCAAAACAACCTCCGACAACTTGTGCTAAAACGTCATAACTAAACAAAAGAACACAATGGCATTAGTTTCTAGTAGTATCGAATTGTTTGGAAACTATTTCGCCGTCTAAGTAAAGCCACTCTAATAGAAGACGTGACTGCAATGTTGATCAATAGTTTGTAAGGAACGAACCTTTCAGCTACGTTTGCTTCTATCTTATATACCATTTTGACTTATTTATGTGTCAAATATTACCTTTTGTACTATAGAGCGGCATTATTTTTTGAGAAAAGTCGGACTTATTAGCTATCGACATGATTGCCCTTCATTGAGGATTACGTCATTGACACTTGACCGGCATAGGAAGTGATCAATGAAAACTAAATACAAACACTATTCTATAATGTCTTTGTTTAGGTAAAATGTGGTCCTAAGGGTGCTAATAAAACGCGATTCCCTAATAGTAAGTGAGGCCTGGGCTTCGAATCAAGCTTGACTAGTGACTGACACCAAGGAGGAGTGGCCATAAGCCTGGTCCAAAAAGCTCCAAAAAGGGCTTTTCGTTTTTTACCGTGTTTATCAGAAGATCTATCTTCACATTCTCAATAAAAGTAGTTTTGTCTGATATATAAGCAAGATTAGCAAGATTCTCCTAGCAACAAAAATATACGTTGATATTTGGTGTGGGTAGTATCAATTGATTACATATAAGCTTTGAGGTAAGATAGACATTTATAATTATATGCCTAGGGATTAAAATTGATAAAAACTAATTAATTATTCAAGTTGCATTGGAATTGCCATTCTGACATTTACTAACTCAAACACAATAGACTTTTATGCTTCCTGGTACAGCTTGGTCAACTCATTGTGACACATTGCAGCAGTTGGTCGTTTGTCTGCCTCTCCATCCCAACACCACTGCATCAGATGCTGCCAGCCATCTGGAGGCTTCCTCCTGCCCTCGACATGGGATGGTCTTACACCCCCGACCACTTTTCTGTAAAAACGTATTCAAATCTCCTCCTACATCGAGCAGGGCCCTCTTACCATACCACAACACACATATACGGTACT
>NC_135765.1:9348925-9363931 GCF_052425735.1 Oculina patagonica | reverse complement strand
AGTTTTTGGTAAACCTTTGGTCTATTGGAGATTTTCTTCGTTTCAGGTAGTCATGACCATATTTGGTATGTCGCGTGACCAGAACACGACATGAAAACTTACACAGCTTACATTATTCTCCATTAAAATCAACACCATGGGTATAGTGCATTTAGAAGCAAAATCTGTAGCATGGATTTGTTGAAATTTTGTGTTATTGAAAAAACTATGTTGTCATAAAGTGTTTGTGACGTAATAACTTAAGAAATTATGTAAATTCAACAAATCAATGCTACAGATTTTGCTTCTAAATGCACTCTACCCGTGGTGTTGATTTCAACGGAGAGAAATGTAAGCTGAGTGAGTTTTTAGGGTTTCTGTGTTCTTGTCACATGATTACCAAATATGGCCACTGTAAGATTTCTAGCTTCGAATTGAAGTGACCACGCGAGCCATGTTCTAGATCAAGTGTTTATTGATTTATTTCACAATCCCCTGTCAAGCTGTAAACGAGATTAGTAAAAGATTAAAATCTCATCTCCCCCTTTAATCGAAAACTGTAAACTGCTTGAAAAAATACATAGCGTAAGAAAACAAACAAACACAACAAAGAAAGTAAAATTGTCCATTGTCTCTGAGTTGTTGCTCGCTACAAATCGAGTCTCTTAGGGGGTCTTATGATTCGTCCAGATCTGATGTGTAATCATTATATTTTGGGCTTTCGAGTTTCGGCCGTTCGGGTCTTTCTGGCTCTGGTGAAGCTGGTTCCATTTCCGGGTTGACGACATCGTCAGCGGGCTTGTTTGTTTTGGTTGGCACGGGCTGCTAGAAGTAAGGCAGAAGGGCTGACCTGTTTCTCCGTAAGAGGCTGCCTGAGGTCTCTATTGTGTAAGAGCGCGTCTGATCCTACTGCTGTATCCTGACTATGCCTGGCTTGTTTTCGCCTTGAAACAACACTCTATCGCCGGCCTTTAGCGGGAGTAACTCCTTGACTCCGTGCCGTGCATCGCAGTACTGTTTTTGCTTGATCTTTCTTTCACTTTCCTCTTGCTTCCAGTTCTCTATTCTCGGCCAGCTCGGTTCGAGAGACGTTGGTATGCAAGGAAGGGTCCGTCGAATCTGGCGGCCGAAGAGTAGCTCAGACGGGCTCTTTCCACCTTGTAGGGGTGTGGATCTATATGCAAGAAGAGCTTTCCCAGGGTCACTCTCCTTCTGCAGCAAGTTCTTCGCTGTTTGAACAGCTGGTTACGCTTCTCCGTTGGATTGAGCATAGAGGGGACAGCTGGTAACATGTTTGAATTCCCAATCTTTGGCAAACTTGGCAATCTCGGCTGAGTCGTACTGGGGGCCGTTGTCAGGGCGCACCACCTCCGGTATTCCATGCCTTGCACAGATTTAAGGGCACTTATCGTTACAGATAAGGAGAGTGATGCCAAGTAATTGACCTCAATGAACTTCGCGAAATACTCCACCACGATCAGATAGGGGTGTTTCTTGACATAGCAGATGTCAGTGCCAATCACTTGCCACGGTCTGTCCAGGATTACGCTTGGAATCATGGGCTCTTTCTTCTTTACTCTTCGCTCGGTACACTTGCAGCATTGCTTCACTAGGTCGTCTATTTGACGACTAAGGCCTGGCCACCATAGCGCCCGTTTCGCTCTTTCTCTACACTTCGTAACACCTTGATGGCCCTCGTGGATGCGGTCGAGCATCTCCAGCCTTAGGGACGTTGGGATGACTATCCTTTCAGCTTTGAGAAGCAATCCGTGGACAACCAAAAGTTCATCCTGGGCTTGCCAGTAGGGTTTAAGAGCATCTGGTACTCTGGTTCGGTCTGGCTAACCTTCATGGCTTCAGTTTTTGACAGACCTCGTCTTCTGCTTGTTTTTTTTGTTATTTTAAGCTGCGTGTTTGAGGCTGGGAGGGAGGCCAATACGTGTTGAACGTATAAATCGATCTCCTCCTCAGTACTGGACTGACCATCCTGCTGCTCTACAGGTGCTCTGTGGTTGATCAACGTCGTTTTCACGTTAGTATCACAACTTCTGACACCATGTATAAAATTTCTAGCTTCGAATTGAAGTGACCACGCGAGCCATGTTCTAGATCAAGTGTGTATTGATTTATTTCACAATCCCCTATCAAGCTGCATGTAAACGAGAGTAGTAAAAGATTAACATCACAGCCACGACTACCCAAAATGAGGGCAACCTCAATAGCACACATGGCGAAAAACTAAACCCAGGATACTAAGGGAGCTCAAGATATGACGGTTAGAAGCCATCCATAGTAACCATTATGTAGTTAAGGGTCACCTCCCCTAAGGCTGTTTTGACAAGTCATACAGTTGCTATTATAACCAATAATCTCAAGAAAATAAGCCAAATTTATTCGACAATGACTATGCATTTGGTTGATTATATACCAGTATTGTAGCATCAGCTGATAAAGAGCGGCAGCAATTACCAATCAAAGTATTATAGCCGGAAAATGCGAGACACCGTTGCCAACCACCTTAATTAATTAAAACATCTAAATACGATGATGGGCCGTTGGCTCTGACTCGACCCCAGTTGACTCTTATGAGAAGAAAAAAACAACAACAACATCAAAAAACAAACAAAAGCAAAGCAGACGCGGGGAATGATGGGGAGCACGTAGAGAAGGGAGAGAGAGAGACGATTGGCAGATCGTGTGTCGAAAGGTTGGCAAGCGCTGTGTTTATTCCATTTGCTTCACTCAACATACGTCTGGATTTATGTGAATATCCGCTTTAGGGAATTTGTCACTCTTTTAGCTAGCTGATGCCAGAGGTTTTCGTTACAACAAAGGCCAAAAAAATGTTTACGTGCGGTTTCAAGACGGTTGAGTGCTTCTAAATTTACCAAAAGAGATATCTCGTATGGCTCAAACCTCATTAAGTGTTGTTCATTCACTGTAGCTTTTTTGTGCGCTAGGCTCAGCTGTTAATTTGAACTGCTCGAAGTTTCGCTATGTTGACAGCTCTTAATTAGATGGTGTACAAGCAGAAACATCGGAAAACATGCGAATATTCGAAGAGAGGAAAACTCACAAGTATCACTATTGTATTTATTGCGATTGAGGTATGGATCCCTACATCCTCGAAGACCCAGGGGCAGTTAGTGGGGGCGGGGAAAAGTCTATACAGGCAAAGAAAAAATCGGCAAAGTAAGTCAAGAACTTTTCTTCGCTGATTTTTGTTTCGCCCATATAGACTTTCTCTCGCCCAAACTAACTGCCCCTGGGTCTCCGAGGATGGGATCCCTAAAACGTTATTTTAAATCTGGACTGCAATGTTGATGTGTTATCGTTTGTGTGTAAATATAATTCCCTCTTTACGAGTTTAGAAATTAATGATGGTTTACCGTGTTTTATTCCATGAAAAGCTGAGCAGCTCGTTTTCAGAATATGGGCCGACGCAGCTTACAACTTTAGAACAACTTTATGTATTATAAAAGAGAATTTTGTAGGGTTATAAAGCGCCCGAAAGCATTCTCATTCAAAAGTTCCTATTTTAATATAAACGCCGCCATTGCTCCTTCCGCCATCTTGAAAAAAGGATCTGCCAGTCGTCTCTAGAACCGTAGTCGCTCAACCGTGACTTGTAAGTTTTACCTAGAATTTTCCGATAACGTGTAATGATTTTATTTTAATAGGAACGTATGTAAGCTTCTTAATATTATTTCCGTTGTTTAATATTAATATTAAGATCTTTTAAAATATGAGGTGTGTCATTTTAAAGAGGTGACGTCATGAAATAAACTTGTTTTTTGCCGTTACCAGCGATTTCGAGTTCTGTCTGCATAGAAACAATCGGCTTGCCCTTCAGCGATACTCGTAACAAAGTTATTGTTGGGTAGTTACTGAATGCGTTGTTTTAAGACTGTAGAAATTATATTAGACATGTTTCTGTTTTCAGGTGGCTTGATTACCTCATTTCGCGTATGGCTTTCTATACCAAAGCGTTCATTCATCATTCTCACAAAGATCGTTCAAAAGTTGAGAGAATGGCACTTATCACTGAACGCCTTGAAAAGATTGAAAAACAGGAGAGTTCAGTTAGCAAGGAGCTGGAGGAATACCTGAAGAGCGAAACAAACAAGGCCGTTAGGAAACTGTCCAAGTTCCTCAAGTCTTTTGACGTTGTGGATCAATTTTCTTTGTGGACATCTGATGATGTTTCAAACAGTGATGACAGATGGGAGTTAATGGTCTCAAATTACATCCAAACAGCGCTCATGAATCGACTCAAGGAAGTGATTACGGCGTGGGAAGACGAACACCATGTCTTCGCTGATGTTCGCACTTCTTTGATCCAGTACCTTCAACGTCGATTAAACATTGTTGAGGGTCAGCTTCGAAATCTGGAGAGCTCCCTTTTAGCAGAGGATGCTGCAAGTTCCGAAAGTGGTCTTCAGGTAGGGAAGAAATTACACCCTGTAGTCGAACGAATGATCCTAACCCTCATCTACTACAACCCTGATTTCGCTGCAAAGATGCTCCGCGCTACATACGGCGTTGCTGTACTTGGCACTAAAGTCGCTAAAAAGAAGCTGGAATATTGGCTTAAAACAAAAGAGTTCAAAAAAGACAAGTGCACATTTATGGCGAAAGTTTCTAAGGAATATCTGGCTGAAGTGGCTGAAGAACAGAATCTGCGGACGTTCGTGGTGGAGCAACTGAAAGAGTGTCACGTATGTCTAAAGCAAGTTGTAACTCGCATCCCTGAGCTCATCGATGCTGACAAAATGCTTTTTCAACTGCTGAGAGATGAGGAACGACCACCGCAAGAAATAGACCATTTGTATAGACCTTTGTGCCAGGGGAGTTTGCTGTTGAGGGAGCGCATGGCCTTTTTCTGCACCAAAGAAGTACGTACCATGGACATCAGTTGCAGGGATTTGGAATGGAACGACGATAAAAGCTCACTCCTTGGAACAGGTTCGTTTGGCTCTGTCTTTCGAGGGAAGTTGAAACAGGGAGGAGAAGAACAACCCGTGGCTTTGAAATTCTGGAAAAATGAACTAAAAGAATCTGACGCAAGTGTTTTTCTCGCTGAAACAGAAACATTAAGGTAAAGTCACTATAAAGGTAGATCAGAAACCGCCCCAACTTTGCAAAAAGTTGTATCTTACCATGCTGATCATTTTTCAATAATAAAAATGGGGGTCACCGGACTCGTTTTTAAGTTAGAAGCACAAAACGAGAAAATAAAAGTTGTCTTTTAAAGGTTATACCGTTACTTTGGTAACCAGTGACGTCATGAAAATGACTCCAACTTGATCAATAATGATTTTTGCATTGGTTACTGATTAATGTTTGTAGTACTTACCCATCAAAGTTTGAGAGCTGAAAAGGACTGAAAACTGTTGTGAGCCTCCTTAAGCAATAAAGATAAATCTGTAGAATGAGCTTTTAATGAGGCTGTATAGTACTAAAAGCGGTTTTGGAAACACTTTCTTCCATAAAAATTGTTCCGGCTTCAATGATAAGGAATGAAACATGAATAGAATAGAATATAATTATTTTTGCAGTCAATGAAATATTGTTTAACTATGTTCCTTGCGTTTTTATACATACGTCAATTTCTACTACTTTCTCCGTTTCGCAGGAAGTTGAATCATCCCTTCATTGTAAAGTTCTTTGGTACAGCACTGCTAAATGAAGGGGATCGGGTGAGGGCGATACTAGTGATGGAGCTGTGTAAGGAAAGCTTGATGAATCACATTTTCCTGAATCCTAAGAACATACCTGGAATGCCGTCCTCAACACCTCCAACCGACAGCAATACAATCCAATGGGCGAAAAACATCGCTAATGGTCTGGAATTTGTACACAATCAAGGGTTCGTTCACAGGGACCTCAAGTTGGAAAACATTTTGGTAAGAAAGCAACATGTAATAAATATAATAATGATGAAGATGAAGTGTTCAACATAACTCGTGCATGGGACAAAGAAAAATTCTGAGTCCCCGACGGGAATCGAACCCATGGCCTCCCAGATACCGGTTGGGCGCTCTAACCAACTGAGCTACGAGAGACTCGTTGTGAGCTGGGCCATTTTACTAGGTTGATAAGTGACACGCGTCCTGCATACTGCTAGGATCAGCAATGTTGAATTCATCAAGTTTGTAGTAAATAATAAAGATGGTAAATTTTTAAGCTCGGTCACTTATCAACCTAGTAAAATGGCCCAGCTCACAACGAGTCTCTCGTAGCTCAGTTGGTTAGAGCGCCCAACCGGTATCTGGGAGGCCATGGGACTCAGAATTTTTCTTTGTCCCATGCTCGAGTCACGTTGAACACTTCATCTTCATTATTTATTGTCCCATGCTCTAGTCATGTTGAACACTTCATCTTCATTATTTATTACCGAGCTTAAATTAAAATTACCATCTTTATTATTTACTATAATAATGATGGTGATGATGATGATCGTATTTTGTAAGATTTTAAAACAATTATTTTACAATAAAAATTTGCGATGAAATATTCGGTCAAAACATCACAAACTCCTTAAGAATTTCAAAAAAGACGACGACGTTTCGACGTTGGCTTAACCCTTTGACTCCTTAATTTTACCCCTAAAACGCGTTTTTTTAGCCGCTAAACTTAAATTTTGGTGTTATGGTCTTGAATTTACCTCAACTTTGCTAAAAAAGCACACTTAAGCAACATTTTGATAAAGATTCTATGTAAAAATGTACAATATTTTACTTTGGTGCATGCGCATAAGCCAAAATTTGGACTTGTTTTTTTTTTTTTTTGCTGAACCGTTCCCAATTTTTTTTTTTTGCCCCTTTTGCTTCCGTTTTTTTCCGCTTCGTTATTCTCGTTACTTTCTACTCTTCATATCCTATCTTTTGGCCAAAGTCGTTTTGACGTTATCATTGGAAAACCCTGAAAAGGGGACCTTGACCAATTACAGGTGTACTGGCCTGTTTAAGCAACGATTTTGCACCGATTATGTCCGTTATACTAACTTTGCATTTCAAATTGTTTCATTTAACAAATGGTTGAAGAAGTATCTTTCAAGACTTTCAATGCCAACGTGCGTTCCTGTGTTTTCTAATTACACAAGAATGGTAGTTTGATTTTTTTTAAATCTTGGTATTATGTTACAGATAACACACGACGGTGTTGTCAAGATCGCTGATGTTGGTGTATCTAAACAAGCAAACATGATCACCGGTACCATGGCCGGAACACCTGCTTACGCCGCACCGGAAGTGATCAGATCCAGTGTGTACGATAGCAAGGCTGATATATACAGCTTTGGTATCATGATGTGGGAGATGTGGTATGGTACGAGGGCTTTTTTTGACGTTGGAGGTGATTTGAATATGTTGTTACAGGAAGTGGCTGGAGGTGTCAGACCGTCCCATGTTGAGGGCAGGAGGAAGCCTCCAGATGGCTGGCAACATTTGATGCAACGGTGCTGGGATGGAAACGCAGACAAGCGACCAACTGCTGCAATGTGTCACAATGAATTAACCAAGCTGTACGAGGAAGCAGTTTGAACCCTTTGTAATCGGCGTGCATTTGAACTTATTAACCTACTGCATCATTGATTGACTGTATATATGTTTTAACTAAAAAAATAACGTCTTATACGTTTAAGTAAGTGAATATCAGAATGTTAATGTTAACTTGAATTTCAAATACGGGCTCGAGCCGCGAAACATGGCGGACACGAAGCGAACGAACTCCTGATGCTATTCAACCTTGCAGCCGCGGTCATCGTTGTTTTCTCTTAATAATGATAAAATGACCGACGAACAAGCTAATTATCACGACACGAAAGAAAGAGGGAGAAAAAGAACACGAGAAGGAAGTTCACAAACGGACGATGAAGACGCGACCGAACATCACAGTTGCAGACAGTCCTGTGAACTATGCAAGGATACAATGAACGCAAGACTAGGCAGTATCGAAGAGAAGCTCAACATGCTGTTAGATGTGCTTCCTGAATTGGCAAATCATAAAAGTAGAATCACCCAGCTAGAAGAAGAAAATAAATCCCTTCAAACAAGCCTGCAAAATGCGCAAGCAGAGATCGAAGATTTAAAAACGCTGACAAGCACTGTGGAGTCTCAACAACGAAACATGAACACTGCCAAAGAGCAAATGGAGAAAGATATTAATGAATTACGTCGCCGGCACGTCAAACTGGAAAACCATAGCCGCAGGGGCAACCTAAAATTCTATGGCGTTAAAGAGCGAGTAAACGAATCGAACAATGACACCGAGACGGTTCTGAGAGAATTTATGCGCACAAAGCTGAAAATTCCACCCAGCGACGAATAGCAGATACAATTCGATCGAGTTCATAGGATTTCTTCTCGTAAACGCGATGGCCGAAGCTCTGGACCACGTCCAATAATAGTCAAACTCTCCGTTTATCAAGACAAGAACTTCATCAAGTCGTTTATAAAGAACCTGCCCAAAGGCACCAACATTGGAATATCCGACGATTTTCCCAAGGAAGTAGACGAGATAAGGAAGAGCTTATACCCCATTCTCAAAGCATCGAAACGTGATAAGAAAGAAGCTTATTTCAAAGTTGAAAAGCTTATCATTGATGGCTCACTTTACAGAGGACCCAAAACAGCTAATTTCCCCATTTACGGACGTTTAATGGACACTTAAGTGTAATATGACTAGTTAACTCTCCTGCTTCGTCGTTCAGCTCAACCATTGCTTGACGGCTGCTGTACCGGTTTTTTTTTTTTCCCAGTCAATAATGCCGCACAAATGCATAGGTACGTCCGAGGTTGTTAGTAGTTTATATTGTTTCTGTTGTGTTTCTGTTGTAAGCATGTTCTATTACATATGTCTACATAACTCTAACTCGATCAACAAAAGGAAATTAATGCCATGTTGTGAAATCTCGCTGCATAATGAGCGTTATAAGATAAACAAATGCTATATATATTTCTGGAATATTGTGACTTTGCCTTCTGCAGAGAATCTAAATGTACAAAATTATATCTTTTAATGTAAGAGGGTTAAACGGTTCGAGAAAACGAAGACAGGTATTTCGCTGGCTGCATCAGCAAAAATCTGACATAATTTTCTTGCAAGAAACTTATTCCTCACTAGACGCTATCGGAAGATGGGAGGCAGAATGGGGAGGCAAAATCGTATCTAGCCATGGCTCGTCTCACAGCAGAGGAGTTATGATTCTCTTTAAACCGCGGCTTGACGTTAATATTGAAAAAATTACCGAAGATAAATACGGGAGGTACATTGTGGCAGAGATTGTTATTGATAACACAAAAGTCATATTGGTTAATGTTTATGCACCAAACGATCCAAACCAGCAGGTTGTATTCCTTAGAGAGCTTTTGAATAATATTCTCAGTAACTATGCCGGTAACGAAAACCTTGTTTTAGGGGGTGATTTCAACTGCCTAATCAACACTTTGGACAAAAGAGGCGGTAAACCGGTAGACCTGAAAAAAGCATCAACCATCGAATTCACGACTTTAATTAAAATGCATAATTTGCTCGACTCCTGGCGCTACAAAAATCCAGACTCGCTTGGCTTTACATGGGCGAACCCCTCAATGAAAATTCAGTGTAGACTAGATTACCTCTTCATTTCGGAACAATCTAGTAGTCGAATTAGCGAATGTAAAATAATCCCAAACATTTATTCTGACCATTCCGCAGTCGCTCTATCTTTTTCTTTCTCTGAGTGCGAACCCCCTCGTGGGCCTGGCTTCTGGAAATTCAACAACTCTTTGTTGTCTGACACCAATTACGTAAATTTGTTAAACTTTTTAATTCCAGTGTTTGCCAAAAAGCATCAAGAAATTGAAGACAAAGGGCTGTTCTGGGAAATGATTAAAATGGAAATTAGAGCTTTCACAATACAATTCTCGAAGAAGAAAGCAAAATCTAAACGTGATGAAGAATCTGCTCTTTTGTTGGAAATGACTAAATTACAGTGTAAGCTCCAGACTGAGTACAGCGATTCTCTCAAAAGTGATTTAGAAAGAATAAAATCCAAGCTTGCCAGAATAGCAAGCGTCAAAACGCGAGGCACGATTATACGGAGCAGAGTGCGCTGGTATGAACACGGCGAGAGAAATAGTAAGTATTTTTACAGTTTAGAAAAAACAAACCACAGGAAAAAGCATATAACGTCCTTAGTTATTAACGATCAAGAAAAAATTACTGACCCAAAGGAGATTCTTGAAGAGGAGGAGCGTTTTTTCAAACGGATATATACATCACAAAATATGAATCCGAACGACTCTGCTTTCGACGAATTCTTTAAAACGGATAACGCGTTATCAGAAGAAAATGCAACAAGCTGCGAAGGTCTTATGTCCATCGATGAATGCGAGCGAGCGCTGCTGTTGATGAAAGGCAATAAAACACCAGGAACAGATGGTCTTACCGCGGAATTCTACCGCTACTTTTGGAATGCTGTTGGCAAATTCATGGTGGAAAGTTTTAATTACGCCCTGGAACACGGGTCCCTTTCTATCTCTCAACGACAAGGAATTATCTCTTTAATCCCCAAAAAGAATAAGAATGCGGAGTATTTAAAGAATTGGAGACCTGTATCGCTACTTAATGTTGACTACAAAGTTGTAACCAAAACTATTGCCCTTCGCATGGAAAGGATCCTGCCAAGCATAATCCATCCTTGTCAGTCTGGCTATGTAAAAGGAAGATTAATCGGTGAAAGTATTAGACTGATAGCAGACACAATGGACTTCACTAAAATAAACGATATACCAGGCATAGCTGTTTTCTTGGATTTTGAAAAAGCTTTTGATTCAATTGAATGGGACTTTATTCAAAAATGCCTCGAATCTTTCAAATTTGGCCCAAATCTTCGGCAGTGGATCAGCGTGTTCTATAAAGACATCTCCAGTTGCGTTATTAACAATGGTGTAGCCTCCAAACACTTCCTTTTAGAACGCGGTGTCCGTCAAGGTTGCCCTCTCTCAGGCATACTCTTTGTTATTGCTATGGAGCTCTTTGCCCAAAGTATTAGACGCTCCAAAGATATCAAAGGCATTAATATACAAGGAGCTGAAGAAGTCAAGCTCTCACAATATGCCGATGACACTACCGCCCTTCTCGCCGATGTCCAGTCGGTTTCGAATTTATTTGACTTACTTTTGCTGTTTGAAAAATGCTCTGGTTTAAAAATTAACCAAACAAAATCAGAAATGCTTTGGCTCGGCTCCTTGCGTCATAGAAAAGATGCAATTTTTAACCTCCAAATAAGTGACGAACCAGTTTATGCTCTTGGGGTACACTTCACTTACAATAATGAAGCGTCTCAGAAGAAAAATTTTTTGGAAAAGTTAGGATCTTTAAAGAAAACTTTAAGTATCTGGTCCAGAAGAGACATATCCATTTACGGTAGAATAAACATTGTCAAAACATTAGCACTCTCCAAACTTGTGTTCATCTGCAGTGTTATGGAGACTCCAAAGAACTTTGCCAAAGAAGTCAATAATATAGTATTCGACTTTATTTGGAAGCAAAAACCTCCAAAAATAAAAAAGACCACCCGTATCAAAAAGAAATTAGATGGTGGTCTAGATATGAAAGATTTTGTTCTTTTCGACAAATTAAAGCTTTAAAATTGACCTGGGTTAAGCGCTTGTGTTCTGAAGTGGATGCACCGTGGAAGTATATTCCGAAATCGTTTCTGTCTAGTGTTGGCGGCACGGAGCTTTTTAAATGTAATTATGACTATAACGTTCTTGACCTTAACTGTCATCTTCCTGAATTTTACAGACAGATTATACATTATTGGCAGGAAATCGCGTCGACAGCACCTCACAGCAAGAACGAGGTACTCTCCCAAATAATCTGGAACAACAGATTCATTTTGATTAACAATAAAATGGTATATCTACCTCGTTGGCGCGAAGCAGGAATACAACAAATTTCAGACCTTTTTGATGAAAATGAAAGTCGATTTCTGCCTTTCCTCACTTTTTCCAACAAATTTGCATTAGATTGCAATTTTTTACAATATTATAGCCTTATATTCGCGATTCCCCAAAGATGGAAAAAGCTACTTCATGTACATTCCGGCGACACTAGTGCTACTTCATCCATGCCGCCATTTTGTACTCTAACGTGCAAAATGTTGTATGAAAGGTTGTTACTTTGTGAAGATCTTCCCCCTCCCACCTCAGAGAAAAAACTTCAATCATACGGTATCTCAAAAGAGAATCTAAGTAAAATTTATCTTCTGTCATTTAAGGCTACAAAGGAAGTTAAATTAGCAATGTTCCAATATAAAATTATTCACAACATTTTAGCCACGAACAGTTTATTATACAAAATGAAAAAGGTTGCTTCCCCTTTCTGTCCGTTCTGTCCCTCTGATAGTCAAACTATACAGCATTTGTTTATTAGCTGCGTGCAGGCGTCTTCTTTTTGGGATAACTTCCAAAATTGGTTTCTGTTCGAAAGCAAAGCGAATTTACTTCTTTCCGAGCAAGATGTGTTATTTGGAATTACCCGTCCTTGTACGCACCGTTTAGCCCTCAATCATCTCATACTACTGGGCAAATATTTTCTTTATGTCAACGCACTTAACAATGTCAAAGGCGTTTTAATGACTTTATCTCATTAGTGCACGAAAAAATCGAGACTGAAAAATATATCGCTGTCACGTCAAATGATGAGAAGAAATTTAAACAGAAATGGAAATTCCTTCTCAGCTAGTTAGAGTGTGTATTTTAGTAATGTAAGCAATGCAATTATACATTTAAATGTAACGTACCAGCGACTGTAATTAATGTATTGTTTAACTTATTGTAATGTTGTGTTAAATATGTAGTGTGCTGTAATTTAGATAAGTATGTATTGTATTGTTTCTAGTACCATGTAAATAGCTTGTGAGTGTTGTTTGTAATAAAAGCGCATTTAAAAAAAAAAATACGAATTTTCAGAGTTTAAGACTCTAGACCTATAATTAGAAATAACCATCTTACTTCTTAGCTTATGTGTATTTACTACTGGCCACGTGTTTTTTTTTCTTGGTGATTTATTCGATATTCTATAATGGAAAGATCTAGCTCGTCAACAGCAAATTCAAGCCACGATTGTTTACAGGTCACTAAACGGGCTGGCTCTAGACGAGCTATGTTCTTTCTAAACTTGAAATCGCAAGCAACCTTAGGGACTCTGAGAACAAACTCGATGTTTCATTACCGCGCAGTAGCTTTTGTTTCAGTGGCACAGTGTAAGACAAGCGTAAGACAAGCAGAGTTCCTTGGGTAATTTCAAGGCTTGATAAAACAAGCACTTTAGGCACGGCATTCGTGAAAAGTAGCCTTTTTTATTTTTATATTATTTTACCATTATTTGCAATTTTGTATCTTGTATTTTTGCATACTTTTTGCTGTCGAATTTTTACCTTTGATAAATGAAGAATTACCATTACTAGGAGAATTTCTAGAAGAAATTTGCTTATGTATAAGTCCAAAATATTATTTTTATTTAGAATTTGAATAAGTGTCCTAGGACAAACACGTTAAAAAAACCAAGGCCTTTTGGGAGCCTGTTGGACCAGGCTTATGGCTTTTCTTCCTGGATGTCAATCACAGGTCAAGCTTTATTCAAAATCCAACTCGCTAACTATTGAGGAACCGTGTTTTTTCCACCCATGCATAGGACTAATTTTACCTAACAAATGACAAGAGGAGTATTTTAACGTTAAAAAGGACATATATCCATAGAATAGTGTTTGTTTTTAGTTTTGGTCACGTGCTCTTCCGAGTGTCAATGACGTAACCCTCGATGAAGGGTGATAATACCGATAGCTGTAAAGCAGTGAGAAGTAATCCGACGTTTGTCAAAACCTAATGCTGCTTTAGATACAAAACGGTTGACTTTTAACATATATAAAGAAGTCAAAATGGTGTAAAATACAGAAGTTAAGGCAGTTATAAGAAGCGATCCTCACAAACTCTTTATCGACGTAAGAGTCATTTTTCCTATTGGAGTGGTTTTACGGGGACCGCGACTGAAATAGTTCACGGCTAAACAGTTATATGCTATTGTATACTATTGATTCGTTTAGTTTTAATTATTTAGCACTGATTGATAGAAGTTGTTTCACGGTTGAAATAAAATCACACTACACGAATATGGCAAATAGTTGGTTGACTGATGGCTAACTGTTTAATCGGCTGAAAAACTAACTGACCAATTGCTTGAGTAACTTACTCCCGAAGGGACGCACGGATGCGAAGACAGCACTGACTGACTGATTGAAAACAGAAAGTCTGTGTGCTGTCTTCATTGAAAGACTTGCTTTTAAAACGGTCCCTTGTTCCCTATATACATGACACAAGTTTCATTACCATTGCTACCATTACCATGTATTCCTTTCAAACAGAACTTGCACCGGAATTAATCTTATTGGAACTTAAAGTTTAAAATAAAATTGAGGTCCTCATGTTTGTTTAAGAGCAACAGCAACATGGCTGATTATATTTATGATTGCTTGCTTAATTATCTTTTTATTTCCAACGATTGTTTCCTACTCTACATTCTTCATTAGTCTAAAGGAAGATATTGCTCAATTCACAACAAGCAAAAAATGATAGATCACCTTACTTTTATTCTTTTATGAGAAAATGACGACTTACCTTAATGGCTGGCGAGCTCCAGCCATAGAAAAGAGCCACCATCTTTTAATGGGCGCACGTGGAATCAATGGCCAATGCAATACTGCGGGATTACCTTAAAATCGTGTAATGCTAAATGTATATATAGAACTGGACTTTTGTGCAAGAGATTTTTGAATTGTTCAAAATGTTAAGCTTCCAATTGATTTGTCGCAATGTTACCAAAACGATAGTGTTTATGGCTCTCGTTACAAAAGTTGTATTTTTAAAAGATAGTGTGTCCCTAAAAGGAGTAGCTTGCGTGAAGTTGTCCAGCCAATCTTCTCACGCAGAAATATGTGACTTTTTGCACGCAGGCTATAAAAGCAATGGTTTGCTTATA
>NC_135765.1:9300012-9348425 GCF_052425735.1 Oculina patagonica | reverse complement strand
CTGGCGCAGCAAGGTCGCTCGCGATATGTGCGTGCCGCTCGCGCATACACACATATAAGACACCGCTTTTGGTCGCAAATAGCTACAAGGAGCGAGGCGAGCCCGGGCGAGCCGAGCGAGTTGTTGCTATTTGCGCCAAAAGCGGTGTCTTATATGTGTGTCGCTTGTTGTAAAAACATTTCATATACCAAAACAAAAAAATAACCATTGATTTCATAGCCTGGGTGCAGCCGTCTCGTTTTTCCGCTTGAGGAAATATTGGAGACAGACAGGTCATACAATCTTCGGTATTTGCAACGCCGTCGCGAGCTATTGGTTGAGCCGTCACCATGATAATCACGTGACAGGTCACGCAATGTTTGACAAAAAAGCAAAAATATAGCCATCTGAAAGCTTTAGGTGGCTTACTACAGCTCCTACTACAGTTTTGAGGGGGTAAATGAGCGCAACCTTTTTGCTCTTTTTGTAAGATGATTTTCATATTATTTTCTCTTACATCGTACAATCATATATGCGTCTTTTGAACAATAAGCATGCTAAAAACGCTAAAACGATGACCGTGCGCTTAAGAGGGGTATGGGCACTAGTAATTTTAATGGTGTTTTTCTCATTATCTATGCGTATGACCACCTCAAAATTTTAGAAATTAGAAATAAACTTTGATGAAACATTCATCCAAATTAAAATAAAATCTCTTAGACAGATTTCGAGCTACCGGTATTTTCAAAATAGTATTTTCAAAAATTTTCCCACTTTTACGACAAATCCCTCTTACAAATATATATTTTGTTGCATAGATATTCCATCGGGCCCAATGTCTAATCTCTGAAACTTGGAGCTGGGGGCATTCATGTACATTTAACGAAAAACGCCATTGAAAGTACTAGTGTCCAGTCTCCTCTTAAGCTTTTTGGCTGTTTACTAGCATTTTTATTGTTCACATGTGGAATATGATGATTTTACATCGCAACAAACAACAATAAGGGAAAGATAAAACCTTTCTGAACATTTTAAAAAGGAGTTAAAAGTTGGGCTCATTTACCCACCCAAAGCTGTAGTAAGCCACCTTAAAATTGTTTAACATTTTCGTCGAACAGATTAGAGGACCTCTTGCACAAACGTTCAGTCCTGTTGACATAAGAGTAGACCGTTGAAGCTCGTGGGCCTGGTTAGGGGAGGGGGGGAGACTGACTTGAAGTGTCTACCCCTTTTATAGCACTAGTCTGCAGTATTGGAGTGGCCGAGTGGTTTAAGGCACTGGCGTGACAATTTTCTGTTACAGTCAGTCGGCCAGCCTGCAAGTCAGTCAGTCAGTCAGTCAGTCAGTCAGTCGGTCAGTCGGTCAGTCGGTCAGTCGGTCAGTCAGTCAGTCAGTCAGTCAGTCAGTCAGTCAGTCAGTCAGTTAGCCAGCCAGCCAGCCAGCCAGTCAGTCGGTCAGTCAGTCAGTCAGTCAGTCGGCCAGCCAGCCAGCCAGCCAGTCAGACAGCCAGCCAGTCAGTCATTCAGTCAGTCATTCGGTCAGTCATTCGATCAGTCCGTCCGTCCGTCTGTCCGTCTGTCATTCAGTCAGTCATTCAGTCAGTCAGTCAGTCAGCCAGCCGGTCAGTCAGTCAGTCAGTCAGTCAGTCGGCCAGCCAGCCGGCAGGCCAGCGAGCAAATCAGTCAATCAGTCATTCAGTCAGTGGATCAGTCAGTCCGTCTGCCTGTCCGTCAGTCAGTCAGTCAGTCAGTCAGTCAGTCAGTCAGTCAGTCTACCAACCAGTCAACATTCAAAACATTCGTGCAGAGGGATTTTATTTAATCTGCTGAACAACCACCAATATTTAGTGCTAAATAGTCAAAACTAAACAATTGCATTAGTGACTAATAGCATCTAATTGTTGAAACTATTTCACGATCTAGGTAAAAACCGCTCGTATATTAGACTTGACACAAATGTTGAACAAAAGCTTTTGAGGAAAGAATCTTTCAACTACATTTACTTCCACCTTTTAAACCGTTTTGACTTATTTATATGTGTCAAAGATTACCTTTTTTTCCCCTAAAGCGGCATTATTTTTGGACAACAGTCGGATTTCTTAGCTATCGGCCTGATTTCCCTCCATCGAGGGTCACGTCATTGACACTTGACCGGCAGAAGATCTGATCAAAACTAAGCACAAACACTATTCTATAATGTCTTTGTTTAGGTACAATGTGGTCGTAAGGGTGGTAATAAGACGCGATTCCCTAATAGTAAGTGAGCTGGGCTTTGAATCAAGCTTAACTAGTGACTGACATCCAGGAGGAGTGGCCATAGGCCTGGCCCAAAAAGCTCAAAAAGGCTTTTCGTTTTTTACCGTGCTTATCCGAGGATCCATCTTCACGTTCTCAATAATAACATGACACGAGCATGGGACAAAGAAAAAATCTGAGTCCCCGACGGGAATCGAACCCATGGCCTCCCAGATGCCGGTTGGGCGCTCTAACCAACTGAGCTACGAGAGACTCGTTGTTGAGCTGGGCCATTTACTAGGTTGATATGTGACACGCGTCCTGCATACTGCTAGGATCAGCAATGTCGAAATCATCAAATGTGTAGTAAATATAAATAACAAAGATGGTAAATTTCAAGCTCGGTGATAAATAGTGAAGAAATTATTCAGTTGGTTAGAGTGCCCAACCGGTATCTGGGAGGCCATGGGTTTGATTCTCGTCGGGGACTCAGATTTTTTCTTTGTCCTATGCTCGTGTCATGTTGGATAATTTCTTCACTATTTATCAGCGAGCTTGAAATTTACCACCTTTATTATTTAATTCACTATCTTCTCCAAGCTTGTTTAGCCCAGTTAAATGCTCCGAAAGGTGAACGATGCTTGGCGTATTATTTCTCACTGTGGCTTCACGAGTTTGAAAAACTTTGCCGACAACTTTGATGTGGACTATGAACTTTGATCACGCGTAGACTGTCCACAGCCTCTTGATTTTTCAACGCAAAAAAGCAAACGAAGCGAGCGCGAAGCGCGAGCGCGCGTGGGGAGGGGGGTGCGCTGGCGTCCAGTTCTCTCGCCGTGCTCACCGCGCGCTCATCGATCGAAAAACACGAAAAAATAGAGGGCTGTGGACAGTCTAGATCACGCGCGCGCGTCACACCACCGCGTGACGTCATCTATGCGTCTGTACTCTAACAGATCATAAGGAAGAACCAATCCAAATGCGCGTAGAATTCAGGTTATTGTATAACAGTAAATAGATATGAAATGAATATACATTTTATGAAATTCATATCTTTGTACTGCGGATATACATTTAAGCAAATGAAAGATCATCGCAGTAACTGTACTCAACTTAAGCAGTTGAGAAAAGCAAGCCTGAAACAAATTCAGGCTTGAATGGGAATCGAACCCATGACCTCTGCGATACTAGTGCAGCGCTCTAACCAGCTGAGCTATCAAGCCAACTGGGAGCTGGTCACTTGTTAGTTCGTAATATACCCGTGGATGGTTAAGATATGAAATGAATATATGAAATTTATATATTTGTACTGCAAGTATACATTTTAAGCAAAATAATGAAAGATCATCACAGTAATGTACCCAACTTAAGCAGTTGAGAAAAGCAAGCCTGAAAAAAATTCAGACTTGAACGCGAATCGAACCCATGACCTCTGCGATACTAGTGCAGCGCTCTAACCAACTGAGCTATCAAGCCAACTGGGAGCTGGTCACTTGTGAGTTCGTAATATACCCGTGGATGGTTAAGATATGAAATTAATATATGAAATTCATATATTTGTACTGCGGATATACATTTTAAGCAAATGAAAGATCATCGCAGTAATGTACTCAACTTAAGCAGTTGAGAAAAGCAAGCCTGAAACAAATTCAGGCTTGAACGGAAATCGAACCCATGACCTCTGCGATACTAGTGCAGGCAGCTGAGCTATCAAGCCAACTGGGAGCTGGTCACTTGTGAGTTCGTAATATACCCGTGGATGAAAAAGATATGAAATGAATATATGAAATTCATATATTTGTACTGCGGATATACATTTTAAGCAAATGAAAGATCATCGCAGTAATGTACATTACTGCGATGATCTTTCATTTGCTTAAAAAGTAAATAGATAGCTGAGGTGTTTCGCGCTGGTACCTAAACTCTTATTTTCAAGTAACATTCTCGGCCGTTCGGCAGAAATCGATTAATCCATCTTCAGAATATCAGTTCTCGTTGTTCTTAAAAACTAAAATTCCGTCTGCCCTTATCCCGAAGTAATGACGTTTGGGCTAGGGTAATCTGTAGAATTTCGTGATTGCACACCAAAAAAAGTAATAAAACATTGGTTGCGTTTCTATAAATTGGACGGTTTTTTATGTCCAGCAAAGGAATTATTGAATCTGATATTCTTCAGATAACTTGCGTCGAGCTATCGGTTTTTCCGAAATTGACTCGACGAGCCTCAGCCTGAATAACCTCACCTCCTTTGCCGTCCAGCTGGGTTTCTTCTCTGACATTTTAAGCGTTTCTTTCACCCGGTGCTTCATCTCGTGTGATGTCTGAAGTCCTTCAAGCGAAACACCAAGGGCCTTCATTATCAGGACCATGTCCATAATATTGGCGATGGCGCTGATGTATCTCACCTCAGTCATGTTCCTAAAGGGTAACTTAAACACATATAATTTAAACTGAATGTTTCAAAGAATAAACCAGGGCGATGAACAGGTGTCACAGTTGGAATTTCGTTCGTTGTTACTGCATTTCATGTAAGCAAACTATTGCTTTTATAGCCTGCGTGCAAGCAGTCACATATTTCCGCGTGAGAAAATTGGCTGGACAACCTTCACGCAAGCTACTCCTTTCAGGGTCACACTACCTTTAAAAAATGCAAGTTTTGTAACGGGAGCCATGGACACCATCGCTTTGGTAACTATGTGACAAATCACGCAATGTTTGAAAGAAAGCAAAAAGCCATTTGGAAGCTTAACATTTTGAACAACTCGAAAATCTCTTGCACCAAATTCAGTTCTATTGACATTTATTTTAGCATTACACGATTTTTAGGTAGTCCCGCAGTATTGTGTTGGACATTAACATACGTGCGCATTAAAAGATGGCGGCTCTATTTTTTATGGCTGGAGCTCGCCAGAAAGGTTAGTCGTCAATTTTACATAAATGAATCAAAGTAAGGTGATCTATCATTTTTCCTTTGTTGTGAATTGAGCAATATCTTTCTTTAGACTAATTCAGAGTGTTGAGTACGAATCGGAGGAGAAAATAATCACAGGAGGTGATTTTAACTGCCCACTTAATCCAGCCTGCGACAAAAGAGGAGGTTCTCTTAACCAAAGAAAATCGGTGGTAGCATGCATTGATTGTTTACAAAATGAACTTGATTTAGTGGATATATGGAGAATTAAAAACCCGGATAAAAAAAGTTTTACGTGGAGTCAAAAATCCCCCAGAGTTTTTTGTCGTCTGGATTATTGGCTAATTTCGAATAATTTAAACGATCTTGTAAAATCAACTGATATAGTCGCTGCCATAAGAACAGATCATGACGCAATTGCCTTAGAATTTGAAGAGATAGATAAAGAGCTTAAAGGCCCTGGTTTTTGGAAGATGAACTGTTCCTTTCTTACAGATAAAGAATATGTAGATAGTGTTACGAAAATGATTCCAATTTGGACGGCAGAAGGACAAACAGAACTTTCAGACGACCGTAGCGCTTGGGATTGGATTAAATATAACATTAGAGCGCATACTATATTGCATTCGAAAAAGAGAGCGAAAGAAAGGGTCGAGAAAGAAAGAAATCTTCAAAATGAACTCGACAAGGCAAAGAAAACATTAGATAAAACGTTAAGCGATTCCAACACTTTTCACTATCACGCAGCTCGGGAAAAACTAGAAGCATTCTATGAAGAGAAAACAAAAGGAATAATTATACGTGCACGTGCCCGATGGCACGAACATGGTGAAAAAAGTACAAAATATTTCTTGAACTTAGAGAAAAGAAATCATGTCAAGAAATGTATACGAAAATTATACATTAATGGTGTAATTAACACAGATCCGACTTACATTTTAAGGGAACAGGAACGTTTTTATTGTGATTTATATAAAAGTGGCAATAACGATCCAGACATTGCCCTAAAAAGGTCCACCTTTTTAGGTGATTTAAATATACCAAAACTTTCCGAGGAACAGAAAAGAGAGTGTGAGGGTAAAATCTCGCTAGAAGAATGTCCTTGTCTCCTTGATAGCTTTCGCGATAACAAAACACCAGGAAACGATGGCATTCCTATTGAATTCTATAAAAAATTCTGGCCTCTAATTGGCGACAGTTTTATAAGATGTGCAAATGAGTGTTTTGAAAAAGGTGAGTTGTCCTGCTCCCAAAAACAAGCGGTGATCACTCTTATCGAGAAGAAAGGAAAAGATCGCTCACTCCTTGAAAATTGGCGCCCAATTTCCCTAGTTAATGTTGATACGAAAATTATGTCAAAAGTAATAGCTTCAAGAATTAAAAATGTTTTACCCGAGATTATTCATCACAACCAGACAGGATACGTCAAGGATCGCTTTATAGGCGAAACTATTCGATCTATTTACGATGTAATGGACTACACTGTCGAAGAAAACATCCCAGGCCTCATGATTTTTATTGATTTCAAAAAAGCTTTTGACAGTGTAGAGTGGGATTTTCTTTTGAAATGCCTAGAAGCTTTTAATTTTGGCCCAGACTTCATTCGCTGGGTCAAAACGTTTTATAAAAACATACAAAGCTGCACCATTAATAATGGTACTGCTTCACGATATTTTACGCTCGAGCGAGGTGTCTGGCAGGGAGATCCACTCTCCCCTTACCTTTTTATATTAGTCGTTGAAACTCTGGCAATCGCTATGCGTCAAAACAAAAGTATTAAAGGAATAATGATCGAGAACGAGGAAACTAAGCTTTTACAATATGCAGATGATACAACTGCAGTGCTCTCAGACATAAATTCAGCAGAAACATTGTTTGAGTTATTGGATAGTTTTAAAGCGATTTCGGGACTTGAGATAAACTGTACAAAAACCGAAGGCATGTGGATTGGATCATCTAAGGAAAACAAAACGAAACCCTTCGGAATCAAATGGCCGAATGAACCGATTAAGGCCCTTGGAGTGTATTTCACTTATGATCTGAAACTGCTTAAAGAAAAGAATTTCATTGAAAGATTGGACAGCATCAAAAAGCTTATCAACATTTGGTCCTCAAGAGGCCTATCAATTTACGGAAAGGTGACAATTATAAAATCATTTCTAATCCCAAAATTTGTTTACACATGCTCGCTTTTGCCCACACCTAACGAATTGGTTAAACAATTGAATCAATTGCTATTTAAATTCCTGTGGAAAGGAACAGACAAAGTAACACGCTTGTCAGCAATAAATGAATATGGGAAAGGTGGCCTAAAAATGATCGACCTAGAGAGCATGGTTAAATCTTTAAGATTAGCATGGCTAAAACGAATATTTAATGGCAATGATGGAACATGGAAGCAGTACTTAAAACACCAATTAAAATCCATTGGGGGTCTTTTCTTTTTTAATTGTAACTACGATGTTAACGATTATACAATCTCTTCCCAGTTTTATCGTGAACTGTTATTGTGGTGGTCGCAATTCCGCGAAAATTTTGCTACCGAAAGGAACTGGCAAAACATCATTTGGAATAACAAAGAAATACGAATAGACAACAAGCCTGTTTATTACAAAAATTATGTTGAATCTGGAATCATCTGTATAAAGGATCTGCTATTCAATTTAAACAATATTGACTCCTTTGACCGCGTTTCATATAAAATAAGTAAAACTAATTTTTTACAATGGGCAGGCCTTCGCCACTCTATACCCAACCTTTCAAAAGGTAGATATGCATGCCCGCCACTTACATCTCCTTCATTTTTCATTGACCACAACATCTTCGACGTGAAGAAAAAGAAATCAAAAGATTATTATTCGCTTCTTGTTATGAACAAAGCACAGCCTCCTAATATTGTTCATAAATGGAAAAGCGATTTCAATATTTCGGATGATCAACTACGAGAATTTTTCACATTACCTCATTCCGTTGTACTCGAATCATATGTAAAGGCCTTTCAGTACAAAGTACTTAACAATATTCTTTACACGAACACGAAATTACACAAAATTGGTTACAGAACAAATGATTTATGTACTTTCTGTGAGGCGGAACCAGAAACTTTGTATCACTTTTTTTACCAGTGCTCCCGCGTTAGGCAGTTTTGGAATGATTTTGAATCTTACTGGTACCTCTTATCAAATCAAGCAGTTCGTCTTACTTTGCAAAACGTTTTGTTTGGAATAATATCAAAACAATGCCCTTCACTTGATTTACTAAATTATTTTATTATTATTGGAAAATTGTTTTTGTGGGACTGCAGAAGAAACCAAACATATCCTAAAATTCAAGGTTATCAGAACAAAATACTTACTAAATATGAAACTGAAAAGAAAATTAATAAGAAAAGATATTTCGAAAAGAAGTGGATATATTCTCCCAGATAATAAGTAAGGAATTATAGTGCTAGATTCGCTTTTTTTTTTTTTTTTTTTTTTTTTTCGTATGTTTGTTGCTTATTTCTTTTTGTTGCGTGTATTAATTTCGATTATTAAAAGTCCAAACTATTGATGTAAACTTGCTATATGGAAATTATTATCATCTGTTACTTAATTGTAAATTTAACACTTGTTACTTTTTTTATTCCAATCACCTATGTAATGCTAAGTGTGTAAATATCAATAAAGGAAAACATTTAAAAAAAAAAAAAAAAAAAAAAAAAAAAAACACGAAACAATCGTTGGAAATAAAACGTGGATTAAGCAAGCAATCAAATATAACCAGCCATCACGGTACTGTTGCTCTTAAACAAACATGGGAAACTCAATTTTCATTTTAAACTTTAAGTTCCAATGAGATAAATTCTGGTACAAGTTTTGTTTAAAAGCAATAAATGGTAATGGTAGCAATGGTAATGAAACTTGTGTCATGTATATTGGGAACAAGGGACGGTTTTAAAAGCAAGTCTTTCAATGAAGACAGCAAGGACTGACTGACTTCAATCAGTCAGTCAGTGCTGTCTTCACATCCGTACGTCCCTTTGCAAGTAAGTTACTCGAGCAATTGGTCAGTTAGTTTGTCAGCCGATGAGTCAGTTAGTCACCTGTCAGTCATCAGCCAGTTAGTCATCAGTCAACCAACCACAATTCGTGTAGTGTGATTTTATTTAAACCATGAAATAACCTCTAACAATAATTAAAACTAAACGAATCAATGGGATACATTGAATACCATTTTTTTCACTATTTCGCGGTCGCCGTGAAACCACTCTAATAGAAGAAATGATTCTTATGTTGGCAAAAGTTTGTGAGGAGCGCTTCTTGCAACTGCCTTAACTTCTGTCTTTTAAACCATTTTGACTTATTTATATATGTTAAAGATCACCCGTTTTGCACCTAAAGTAGCATTAGGTTTTGACAAACGTCAGATTACTTCTCACTGCTTTACAGCTATCGGTATTATCGTCCTCCATCGAGGGTTACGTCATTGACACTCGGTAGAGCACGTGACCAGGACTAAATACAAACACTATTCTATGGATATATGTCCTTTTTATGTTAAAATAGTCCTCTTGTCATTAATTAGGTAAAATTAGTCCTATGCATGGGTGGCAAAAAAACACGGTTGCTCGATAGTTAGCGAGTTAGATTTTGAATATAGCTTGACCTGTGATTGACATCCAGGAGGAAAAGCCATAAGCCTGGTCCAACAGGCTCCCAAAAGGCCTTCTTTTTTTTAACGTGTTTGTCTGAGGACACTTATAATAATAATAATAATAATAATAATAATAATAATAATTACAAATTTGTTGTGCGCAAATTCCATACATAAATGTTCAAATGCGCATTACAAAAAAAAAAAAAAAAAAAAATGAACGTTACACGCTAAAAGTTAAAATTACAGCTTAAAAACTAAAATTCTTAAAACTAAGTTATAGGTTAAAAATTACAAGCGTTAAAGTACAATTTATACCTAACTAAAATCTAAAATTCTAAGAAATTACAATTCTATTCGGATTTTAATAAAAACGCTTTAGAAAACAAATATGTTTTAAGTTTGCCTTTAAAATCGGTAACAGTGTTCACAGATCTGATCGCTAAAGGAAGAGCGTTCCAAAGTTTTGGGGCAGCATATGTAAAGGAGCGATCACCCAGTGTTGCCTTGGATAACGGCTTCGGATAACTAAGGAGAAGGCTGTCATTAGAGCTTCTAAGGTCATACCGTGAAGTTGATTTGATACTAATTAATGAATTAATGAACTTATTCAAATTCAAACTAAAAATAATTTTGGACTTATACATGGTAATCTTCATTTATCCACGATAAAAATTCGACAGCAAAAAGAATTTAAAAAAAAAATACAAGATACAAAATTGCACATAATGGTAAAATATTATAAAAATAAAAAAAAGGCTACTTTCCACGCATGCCGTGCCTAAAGTGCTTGTTTTATCAAGCCTTGAAATTACCCAAGGAACTCTGCTTGTCTTACGTTGTAGGAAATACTGTTCTTTATAACACTGTGCCACTGAAACAAAAGCTACTGCGCGGTAATGAAACATCGAGTTTGTTGTCAGAGTCCCTAATGTTGTTTGCGATTTCAAGTTTAGAAAGAACATAGCTAGTCTAGAGCCAGCCCGTGTAGTGGCCTGTAAACAATCGTGGCTTGAATTTGCTGTTGACGAGCTAGATCTTTCCATTATGGAATATCTAATAAAACACCAGCAAGAGCATGCGCGTCATAATTTGAAAAGGTCAAAACACGTGGTCAGTAGTAATAACACATAAGCTTTGAAGTAAGATGATTATTTCTAATTGTAGATCTAGAGTCTTAAATTTTGAAAATTTCTATGAGAAATTCAAGTAAACATTGACATTCTGATATTCACTTACTCAAACGAATAAGACATTTTTTTAGTTGAAATACACAGTCAATCAATGTCGTAGTAGGTTAATAAGTTCAAATGCACGCCAATTACAAAGAGTTCAAACTGCTTCCTGGTACAGCTTGGTTAATTCATTGTGACACATTTCAGCAGTTGGTCGCTTGTCTGCGTCTCCATCCCAGCACCATTGCATCAAATGTTGCCAGCCATCTGGAGGCTTCCTCATGCTCTCGACATGGGACGGTCTTAAACCACCAGCCACTTCCTGTAACAACATATTCAAATCTCGTCCAACGTCCAAAAAAGCCCTCTTACCATACCACATCTCCCACATCATGATACCAAAGCTGTATATATCCGCCTCGTTATCGTACACACTGGATCTGATCACTTCCGGTGCAAGGTAAGCTGGTGTGCCGGCCAAGGTACCGGTGATCATGTTTGCTTGTTTAGTTACACCAACATCAGCGATCTTGACGACACCATCGTGTGTTATCTGTAACATAATATATACCAAGATTTAAAAAAATTCAAACTACCATTCTTGTGTAATTAGAAAACACAGGAACGCACGTTGGCATTGAAAGTCTTGATCTTCTTCATCTTTAAATAAAACAATTTGAAATACAAGGCTAGTATGACGGACATAAAATTAAATATTTAAAGGCTAATATTTTAAATGATCGGGACCCGCTCCCAGGAGTTGGGAACGATAGAAACTCGAGATAAACACATCATGCGTACGTAATTAAAAATACTTCCCATACCCGACCAGTTTTCTTTTTCAAACGACAATCGACTCCCATGACGAATTAAATTGGATGTGTGTTAATGTTTAGTATCTTTCATTCACAAGCTAACCGACACCCAAGGAGAGTGTAAAGTTCCAAGTCTTTAATCTAGCTATATCCTGATACTCAGACGGTTCAAAGTAGCTTGCAATTATTATTGTGTTGTTTATTCTTTCTTATGTAATGTGTGATGCTGATTAAGTCGGGTTCACAGTCTGACACCTACACAAACGCATTGGAAAGCATTTAAAGGAAGCACATGGCGATGAGAACCTCCTAAAAGAACTCACTAAAGACCAATTTCTCGTCCTGAAGACATGCCGATGAAAATTCGACTGTCTGATTTACGGGGTGTTTTTCCTAAAGAAATTAAACTGCGACCAAGTTTGAATACACAGGCGGACTCCATACGTGCTTAACCCTTTGTTTGAAACCGGAATTTTTTTTGACAACTCTTTTTTTAATTAATTTCTACTTTCATTTTTTTAGTATTTATACTTTTTATCTTGCAACTTTATTAACTTGATAAGAACTTTAAGCCAACGTCGAAACGTCGCCGTATTTTTAAAATTTTTAAACAGAATTTGTGGTGCTTTGACCGAATATTATATCGCAAATTTTTATTTACAAATGTTTTAAAATCTTACAAAATACGATCATCATCATCATCATCATCATCACCATCATCATCATTATTATAATTATTACATGAAGCTTTCTTACCAAAACGTTTTCCAACTTGAGGTCCCTGTGAACGAACCCCTGTTTGTGTACAAATTCCAGAGCACCAGCGATGTCTCTCGCCCATCCGATTGTATTTCTGTCGGTTGGTGCTGTCGAGGACGGCATTCCAGGTATATTCTCACGATTCTGGAAAATGTGTCTTCTTAAGTCCTCCTTGCATAGTTCCATCACCAGTATTGCTTTCATCTGATCTCCTTCATTCAGCAGTGCTGCACCATAGAACTTTACAATCGAGGGACAATTCAACTTCCTGCGAAACGGAGAAAGTAGTAGAAAACGAAGTCTGTAAAACGCAAAGAGCATAGTAGAACAATTTTCATTGATTGCAAAAATAATTCTATTCTATACTATTCTTTTATTTAAGAACAACTTTTATTTAAGAACTTGTTTACAAAACCGCTTTGTGTACTATACAGCCTCATTAAAAGCTCATTCTACAGATTTATCTTTATTGCTAAAGGAGGCTCACAACAGTTTTCCGTTCATTTTCTCTTTTTGTGCTTATAACTTACAAACGAGTCCGGCGACCACAATCTTTTATTATTGAATAATGAACAGCATAAGCACTTAAAGAGAAAATTAAGGGTAATTTAAACAGGTTATACCGTTGCTAGGGTAACCCTATAACGTCATGAAAATAATAACATCTTGTTCAGCAATGATGGTAAAGTAAAATCTGTGTCCGAACCAAGTGGCCCATACAGCCGGAGTTTATCCCGGTTTCCGTAGCATTAAGCGACTAGGAGTATTGCTACCCGCCTATCCCCCTCCCCCCTCCCCCCAGTGGATGGGATGCTAGTCCATCGCAGGGTTACTTACCAGTAGTAAATTCGCCGGTACCCATTTATACACCTGGGTGGAGAGAGGCACTGTGAGAGTATAGTGTCTTGCCCAAGAACACAACACAGCGCCCCGGCAAGGGCTCAAACCCGGGCCGTTCGACTCGGAGTCGAGCGCGTTAACACAATGATGGGCATCCGTTTAATACAATTTTTGTAGTGGTAACTGGTTAATGTTTGAACTCGCCCATCAAAACTTGTGGGCTGGAAAGTATTGAAAACTGTCCTGAGCCTCCTTTAGCCTATAACTGTAATTTAACTGTAAGGCAAACAAGCTTTTTCGTTTCGCGGAATAAAGTGACAATCTTTACCTTAATGTTTCAGTTTCAGCGAGAAAAACACTTGCGTCAAATTCGTTTTGCCAGACTTTCAAAGCCACGGGTTGTTCTTCTTCTTGCTGTTTTAACTTCCCTCGATAGACAGAACCAAACGAACCTGTTCCAAGGAGTGAGGATCTATCGTCGTCCCATTCCAAATCGCTGCAGCTGATGTCCATGGTGCGTACTTCTTTGATGCAGAACAAGGCCATGCGTTCCCTCAGCTCCAAACTCCTCTGGGACAAAGGTTTATACAAACGTTCTATTTCTTTCGGTGCTCTTCTCTCATCTCTCAGCAGTTGAAATAGCATTTTGTCGGCACCGATGAGCTCAGGGATGCGAGTTACAACTTGCTTTAGACATACGTGATACTCTTTCAGTTGCTCCACTACGAACGTCCGCAGATTCTGTTCTTTAGCCACTTCAGCCAGGTATTCCTTAGAAGCTCTCGCCATGAATGTGCACTTGTCTTTTTTGAACTCGTTTGTTTTGCGCCAATCTTCTAGCTTTTGATCGACTTCAGTGCCAAGCCAAACAGCGCGGTGTATAGCTATGATAGCCAAGAAAAAGGTGTAGTAGATGACGGTTATGAACACTCGATCGGTTAAACTTACAGCATCCTTTGCTAAAAAGGAGCTCTCCAGAACTCGAAGCTGGCCCTCAACAATATTAAAACGTTGTTGAAAGTACTGGATCATAGAAGTGCGAACATCAGCGAAGACGTGGTGTTCGTCTTCCCACGCCGTGATAACTTCCTTTAGTCGCTTTATGAGCGCTGTTTGGATGTAATTTGTGAACATCAACTCCCGTCTGTCATCACTGTTTGGAACATCCTCTAACGTCCACGAAGTAAATTGATCCACAACGTCAGAAGACTTGAGGTACTTGGACAGTGAATGAACAGCGTTGTTTGTTTCGTTGTCCAAGTACTCCTGCAGCTCCTTGCTTACGGAACTCTCCTGTTTTTCAATCTTTTCGAGGCGTTCAGTGATAAGTGCCATCCTCTCAACTTTTGAACGATCTTGAGAATGATGAATGAACGCTTTGGTATAGAAAGCCATACGCGAAAGGAGATAATCAAGCCACCTGAAAACAAAAACATGTGTAATATATTTTCTCGTCTCAATAGCTACCGCGGAAAGTCCCCGCGCTGACTTTGAAAGCTTATAACCTTTTCAATATTCGACCAAACGCTGCCAAACTTCGCGAGTTTTTCTAAACTTTATCTGGGAGTAATTTGGTATGGAAGTTGTTGCGTCAGGAACTTGACTTCTCCATGGCAACGACATTTTGACAGGCTTGTTTTTCCAATTTTGTAATTTTCGTGTTTCTATTAATGAAAAATAACTTAAATGCAATTATTTTAACCTTTTTACGGAATTTAAGCACAGTTTCATTGGTTTTGAGTACCTTGCAGTCATTTTGGGCGGTTTTCTGACGTTTTGGAAAAATTTCGAAATCTAAGGTGGCGGATCCAAGATAGCGGCTATTTTGACATGATGATGTAATTACCACGTTATATGACGTCACCATCCCATGTGACATATACCAAAAGATAGATTTTCGGAGATACTACATATCCTCTAAGTTTCGTTGTGATTGCTTTAATATTCTGGAAGTTACGGAGGGGAATCCCCCCGGTCTGAATGTAGTGGAATTATGGGATACAAACATTGTCACGTGACACAAGAGCACATGGAGCGAGTGTCGAGCGAACCTAGAACTTCCTTTATCGAGTCTTGTCAGTCTTGTCAGCATTTTCTTTGTTTACAGATTACAGTTTACAGTTACAAAGTTGTGTTAGTTCATTCCGCCGTGGTCAATCTTTATTCCCCCGCAAATCCGTCTACAAGTGGTGGAGAACCCGAATTCCGTCGGACTCATCATGCCAGCTACAATTGAAGAACTGCAAGGCATCGTGGCTGGCCTTGTCAGCGTTGTAAAAGACTTAACAACAAACGTTACTCAAGTCACCCACACAGTCGGCAACATGACCGAAGCCGTTCCAGCACCAGTTCATCACGAAAATACACATCCAGCTTCCTTCGTTTCGTCGAGATAGTGAGGTACAAGACGATATCTCGGAATTTCTCGAGCGGTTCAATCAACAAACCTCACATCTTCCCGCGGGAAGACGTTTCTCCATTCTTGAACAACAGTGTGTTGGCGACTCGCCGAGATCTGTGTTGTCAATAGCTAAAACTACAGAGGGCTACGCAGATAAAGCGGTAGAAGACCAACTTAATATTTGCATCGAAAGATTACGTGAAGAATTCGGCGAATCGAAAGAAGACAAGTGCCGCCGATTAGCAGCCGAGTTGAGCTCCATTCAACAAGAGCATGGCGAATCAGTGGAACAGTTTGCGTTCAAATACAAGAAACTACTACATCAATTGGAGAAACTTGGCGAAAAGATTGCGAAAGATTGTCCTACCTTTGTTATTTCACAGTATATTTCTAAAGTCAAGCCTAGTATTGCTCAGCAGCTCGTTGTGAAAGCATCAGAATTTGAAACACTCGATAAGGCAGTCGAAGCGGCTCGTCGTGTTAACGTTGAGTTGTCATTTCAAACTTCGCCCACCGCCTCGAAACCAAATCAGTCGCTCGATGAATGGAAAGTTGCACCATTGACTGCGCTTGTTTCCTCGACCTCCATGAAATCTCAAGATCAGCACTCCCAACGACAGGAGAGGGCTTGTTACACTTGTGGAGAAATTAATCATCTGTCAAGGTACTGTCCAAAATACCGCAAAGACACTTCAAAACAACCGGAGATATGTAAAAATTACAATCGACTTCCCAGATCTAATTGCGAAGAAGACGGCAACAAATGCTCTTATGGCCGACAACACAAGTGCCAACGCTGTAACAAGTGGGGCTGTAAAGCTATCAAACACTCTGAAAATCGCCCATCAAGCACATCTCGCAGCACTGTTTCACCTGCAGATGAGGTAAATTCCCTTAGGCAGCAACTGGTAGTCTTGTCTTCTCGTCTGGAAAAATACGAAGCTCAGTGTACGGAGAAACCCTCGACTTCTATTCCTGCAGGATCTGAAAACCAAACCTCACCCTCAGCTTCACGACCACCACCTCAAGCTTCATTCGATCAGCCATCGACATCTACTCCATTATTTGGATTACCTGCTGTTACCATCCCTGCACACTCAGCAAAGCCAGAAACTCAGTTATGTAAGCGTAATACTCTGTGTACCTCTGTTACCTCTGCAGGTGAACCACTGCCCTTGCCATTCTTGAATCCTTTATGTCTCCTCAGGGAGAATAGGGCCTTTGATCAGTTTCCTCCAATCTACCCTGTCTTCCGCAAAATTGACCGCCTCTGCCCAGGGTACAGTAGAGGGTAAGAGGTGGAAGATGGGTTTTGCCACCTGGGCAGAGGCCCTTGCCATTGGATAGTACTAATTGTTTTTCTGTATCTCTTGTGAGCAAAGTACATGCTGATCTTGTTGCATCCAAACGACCTGACCTCAAGTATTGTCGCCTTGAGGAACCCATTTCTGTTACCTCTGCGGATTCAAAGTCTGATCTTAAAGCAGTTGCCACTATGCAAATCCCCGTCACATGGGAAAGTAAAACAGAAACTGTCTTTACTATGCTCGTAGTTCCTGGTCTCGTATGGCCAATGCTCTTTGGAGAGAACCACCTTCATGCGACGCAAGCATTGGTTGATCATTATGCTCCGTCCATCACCTTTCGCCATCCAAGTATGCAGTTTCGGGTCCAGTGCTCTCTTGACAGTCCACTTCAAGGCTTCGCAAACATCTCTGTGCCCAATAGCTCCTCATCATGTAACAATGTGGATCAACAGCGCAAAAGCCTCATTTCAGTATTACATGCCTTCTTAACAAGCATTCACAATCCCTTCACTATGGACTTAATTTTGTTACAGTCTGTGTCACCCTTTCTGCAGCTTTAATTGGATACCAAGTGATGCGTCAACCGCTTTGGATGGAGGGTAAAGACATTCAACCAGGTGTCAAGGTTCTCAGTGGTCCCTTTGATCTCAGCCAAATCTCAAGTCATGTGATACCTGAAACAGCACGCCCCAGCAGTGATCCATGCTACAATGCTCAGCTCATAGACCTTGCTGAAACACCTCATTCAGTTCTAACAGAAGAACCTCCTGACATGCACATCACATACTGCACAGCACTGGCAGTGGAATCTAAGTTGAAGAAGACAAGTATCTTTGAAAATGTCACTCTAGGAGATGTTAGAGACATGACAAAGGATGATGATGCTGTTCTTGAAGAAGCAGCTGACACTACTGCAAAACAACTTGCAGATGGATGGCTTACTTGGACAAATACTCAGCAGCCACCTGCTTCATTGCAAACTCCAAAGGAAACTGAACATAAACACTGCGACTTAGACTTTTGTGCTCCAAAGCAATGGCAACTTTCAGTCCAAGTGAAAGAAATGGAAGATTCTGGTCTCAACTCATCCATATTGTCTCCTTTCTGTGATGCTCTACCAGAATTTGACTGTCAAGGTCCTAAGTTTCCTCCTGCAGAGGAGCTGACCTGTGGCCCTTACTCATCCGCCTACAGTGATGCTTTATTTCATGCCTTGGATTTAGATGGCCTAGAGTATTCTGATGTTGATGAAGATATCATGAAGAGATTTAAGGACCTTATCGGTCAGTATCCTACTGCATTTGTCCTCCCTGGTAGTCCACGTAGAGCTGTTAAGGAGTTTGAGCACAGAATTGACACAGCTGATGCCCCTCCCATCTACCGTCACCCGTACAAGAAAAGCCCAGAGGAACTCAGAGCAATCAAGACAGAAATCGAGCGGATGCTTAAGCTCAAGATAATACAACCAAGTCATTCAGAATGGGGTTCCCCATGCATCCTGGTCCGCAAACCTCCAGAAATGGGTAAACTGCAACCTCCAAGATTTGTGGTGGACTATCGCCGCCTCAACAGTGTGACACAAGGAGATGGTTACCCTATCCCCTCTATCTCAGCGTTCTTGATGTTGTTAGCCAAGGAAAAGTTTTGGCGAACTGTGACTTGGCCAGTGGTTACTGACAAATTCCTATCCGGCAATCGGATCAAGACAAAACTGCATTTTGTACACACCTGGGACTGTATGAGTTTCTCAGGTTCCCCTTCGGATTGAAAACAGCGCCAAAAACATTTCAGCGGATTTTAAACACTGTATTTGCAGATTACTTGCACAAGTGGCTTATTGTTTACGTGGATGACATAATTCAGTGGGCAATGTCAGATGAGAAAGCCCTTGAACATTATTCATTATTGTTTCAGAGACTGGTTAAAGTCGGTATGTAACTAAAACCTGGGACATCGGATCACACAAGAAGGTCGAACACCAATGAGCAAAGGAGTAGAAGCAATCTTATCTATGCCCACACCAACTAACACTTCTGCAGTCAAGCGTTTTCTGGGACTTTGTGGATATTTCAGAGACTTTATTTCATGCATGTCTACCCGAACACAAGCCTTGCGATCTCTTCTCAAGAATGGTGTGTCATTTCAGTGGACCGAAGAAACCGCAAGAGAGTTTCAAGACTTGAAGCAAGCAATCACTGGCTCAGATGTTATGTTGTTCCATCCTGATTGGAATGCTCAGTTTGAATTACATGTGGATGCTAGCAAGCTAGAATGTGGAACAATGTTGGCTCAAGAGAAGGATGGCGTACTTCGCCCTGTGAGATTTGCATCCCGAGAATTTACACCAGCTGAATCACGTTGGACAACGGTGCACCAGGAACTCTTTGTTGTGAAATGGGGACTTGAACAGTTTCGCTCTTACATACTAGGCCGAAGAGTTAAAGTTGTAACCGATCATGCGAATCTTAAATGGTTGACTGCCATGGCACAACAACAGGCAAAAGTTGCAAGATGGTGCACGACCATGGCTGAGTTTGACTTTTTCATCGAACACAGAAAAGGGGAAAAAAATGTTGTTCCTGATGTCCTCAGCCGTCACCCTGTAAAAGAGAACATTCCTGAAAACAATGTTGTTATACCTCCAGAGAACATTGTTATCACATTTATGATCATCACAACCTCAGTTGATGTTCCATACCACACCCCTGAACTTGTTCATGGAACATTTAACAATACCATGACTTGTTTACACAATGCATGTCTTATACCTCAAGCTGATTGCCTCGACCCAGTCTGTCTGGCTATTGCCCCAAAGGGAACCACATGTGCAAAGGAAACTCAAAGCAAAACTTCTATTACAAGCCAGACCAAGACTCCCAAAGTTGGTACATCTCAACAAAGTCCATCTTCAGACTGCAACTTTCAAGACTTTGAAAATTAGGAATCTTTAAACCGGAATCGATCAAAGTTTGCTAAGAGACAGCAACAGGATAACTGTTAAATCTGCTAATCAAGTTTCACAGCTCAAATCAAGATCTTTCTGCATTTAAGATCATTCCTAAGGAACACTTGCAATGGGTTAAACAAATGACAAAGCGCTCAGCTGCTATTGACGGTTTATTAATGTATCGAGATGAATTTATGGAGGACCCAAATCACTATCGTATTATGGTTCCCAATGACATTTAACTTCAACGGCATCTCTTACATGTATATCATGATTCACCTGTGGGAATGCATCGTGGAAGCGAAGCTACTTATGGATCTCTTTCTTATGAATATTATTGGCGAAATATAACTAAGCATGTGAGGAACTGGATCAGGCGTTGCCCTGCCTGTTTCAAATTTAAGTCTACTGATCCCAAACATGGACCAATGCAAATTCGCATATACGACCGTCCCTTCAGAACCATTGGTAAAGACTATGTTGGACAATTGCCTTCTACCCCGCGCCAGCTGGTCACAAATGGATTCTGACTGCTGTTTGTCCCTACTCTAATTTCTTGCGGGCAATTCCGGTCCCAGATAAACAAGCAACTACTGCAGCACGAGCTCTGTTTAATGATGTTTTCCTGCAATAAAGGATTTCAAGCAGTCTTACAAAGCGATCAAGGAGGAGAATGGCTTAATGCGGTATTACGCCAGCTAACAAAACTTCTCTCAATTGAACACATTGTTACAACAGGTTTCCCGTCCACGCCTAAATGGAAGTACAGAACGTGTTCACAGATGGTTGAATGCATCCATTCTTCTTGGTATTTGGCTGCAGCGCACCATCACCTGAAGTCATTTCCCTTGACTTCCATGAATAAAACCTCTCAAGAAGCACCTATGCAGAGCAGCTTGTGTCTAGTATGCGTGAAGCACAAAAAAACAGTTCAACAGCAGCAAAGCAGTTTTAAAAGAACTCAAAGAGAACATTATGATAAATCATCCAGGGAACTTAACATTGCAGAAGGTAAGCAAGTTTATGTAAGAAGACCACCTCCGAGTTCACAACCAAAAGGATTAGCCACACGGTTCATTCGTCGATTTGATGGCCCTTACACTGTTATAGGACATGTTCATGGTCGTCAGGATCTATTGCGACTTCGACACAAATTCACTCAGGATGAGATTAAGACAGTAAACATTGAAAAGATTATTGTTGTGCCAGTTGAACTTTCAGAAGAAGTAGATTATGATCTCAGAAATTATGAAGACACACAATCTAACACAGAGACAGTTACCCCTCCTGAATTACCCACTAGAAAGAGTGCAGCGACTGATCCTGATTTGGCAAAGTTAGCATTTGCTTTTGGACATTATCTGAACAGTCTACCAGGTGCAAAGGCATATGCATCAGAAGCCTGCAAAGTGGTGTACCAGCAGATTCCAGATGCACAGGAAATTTTCAAACGTTGCGGAAAACTCAAAGGACTGATTTCAAAGTGCCCTTATCTATCCATGTCTGGAGGCTCACATGGAGGAACTTACTTGTAAAAACTTGACAAAGATATGTTTGCAACTTTAGTTTCGGAAAACTAAAATCCCTTTTTAGAAGGGGTGGACTCATGTGGATTATAGACTGTTAAGATTTTCTTGTTAACTTTGTATCACATTTATTCATCATGTACATTGTAAGCTTTTTTCGTAAGTTACTCCCTTTAAGAAGGGGTGGACTGTAGTGGAATTATGGGATACAAACAGTCACGTGACACAAGAGCACATGGAGCGAGTGTCGAGCGAACCTAGAACTTCCTTTATCGAGTCTTGTCAGTCTTGTCAGCATTGTCCTTGTTTACAGTTTACAGTTACAAAGTTGTGTTAGTTCATTCCGCCGTGGTCAATCTTTATTCCCCCGCGAATCCGTCTACATGAAAAGATCCAAAAAAGCCCGGTCTGAATAGGGTTAAGGGCAGGCCGATTGTTTCCACACAGAACTGGATATCGCTGTTAACGGCAACAAAATGGTTTATTTCGCGACGTTGACCTTTTTAAAATTACACACCTCTTTTATAAATGATCGTAGGATTAACATTAAACAACGTAAGTCATATTTAGAAGTTAACATACCTTTCTATTAAAATAAAATTATTACATTTTATCAGAAAATTCCAGGTAAATCTTACAAGTCACGGTTAGGCGACTACGATTCTAGGGACGACTAGCAGATCCTTTTTTCAAGATGGCGGAAGGAGTAATGGCAGCGTTGAAAGGGAATGCTTTCGGGCGCTTTTAAACCCCACAAACTTCTCTTTTATAATGAATAAAGTTTTTCTAAAGTTGTAAGGTCGTTGGCCCAAATTCTGAAAACGAGCTGCTCTGCTTTTCATGGAATAAAACACGGCAAGCCAGTAATTCGCTGCATGATCATGTTGTAATTTCTAAACTCGTGCAGAGAGAATTTTATTTACACACAAACGATAACACATCAAAATTGCAGGCCAGATTTATAATAACGTTTTAGGGATCCCATCCTTGGAGACTCAGGGGCAGTTAGTGGGGGCGGGGGAAAGTCTATACGGGCAAAACAAAAATCAGCCAAGAAAAGTTATTGACTTACTTCGCCGATTTTTTTATCGCCTGTGTAGACCTGTATAGACTTTCCACCCGCCCGCACTAACTGCCCCTGGGTCTTCGAGGATGTAGGAATCCATACCTCACTCGCAATAAATACAGTAGTGATACTTGTTATTTTTCCACTCTTCGAATATTCGCATGTTTTTCAATGAAAAGCTGTCAAAGATAGCGACATTTCTAAAAAGTTAAAATTAGCAGCTGAGCCTAGCGCACAAAAAAGCTACAGTGAATGAACAACACTTAGTGATGATTGAGCCATACGGGATATTTCTTTTTGTAGATTTAGCCGCACTCTACCGTCTTGAAACCTCAGATAAACATTATCTTGGTCTTCGTTGTGACGAATACGTCTGGCATCAGCTAGCTAAAAGGTGATAAATTCCCCTTAGAGGATATTCACATAAATCTAGACGTATGTTGAGTGCAACAAAATGGAGAAAATAGCGCTTGTCAACTTTTCTACACACGATCTGCCAGTCGTCTCTCACTTCTCTGCCCTCTTCCCATTATTCTCTGTGACTGCTTTGTTTTTGTTTGTTTGTTGTTGTTGTTTTTTCTCATAAGAGTCAACTGGGGACGTGTCAACCCCAACGGCCCATCGTCGTATTTAGATCTTTTAATTAATAAAGGTGGCTGGCAACAGTGTCTTGCATTTTTGGCTCTAGTACTTTGATTGGTAATTACTGCCGCTCGTTATCAGTTGATGTTACAATACTAAAGAAATAAAAAACGCGCCCGAGTGCTAGTGCATTGTTGAGTTATATAAGCACGCGGGAATTTTTAAGAACACGAGAGAAGTGCATAGTGCTTATATAACGCAACAATGCAAGAGGAGCAAGTTTTTTATTTCTTTTATGAAATGTAAACGGCCACACTCCAATAACGACATTTAAACGAGAAAACAATTTCGAATTTTAATTAATCAGCATCAGTTTTCTCCTTACATGTACGTACTGTCTTTGTATTGGCTTAAATGCTGAATGAAAAGCAAAACGGTTCCTTTTGTGGTAAGAAACAAACGTTTTTAAACGTCAAAAACGATTCTGAAGAAGTTATTGAAGCTAAAAGAATCTTGAGAAACCTGAAGCAGTTCCCTGATTCACTGATTTTTGCGTTCAGGCGGATAAAAATTAATTTGAACCGAACCGACGATGGAAGAATTAAACATGCCGCCAAGCATTTCGCTGTGAATCGCCGTGGTGGACGATCGGCTGTGTGTTTCGACCACTGTGCCTGGCACTGCTGTTTGGAGCTCACCAACAGGATTATCACTCCGTGAAGACTTCTGGTTGCCGTCTTGTAAAGCACTGGACAAAACATCACTGCATTATCTAAGCTGGGTAGACGACGGGCGGGAATTGTAATGCTGGAGACTGTTCGGGTTTCTGTGGCCCGAAATGTGGCAGATGTGGCGATCCGACAAACCGGCTTCTGACCACAAGGTTATCGCTGTCGCCCGAACACAGTGATTTTTGTAAACTTTGGAAAGCTTGGCCGCTGTACTTATTTCTTTCATCATGTTTCCGAGGGGTTGACACCAAACGGACGGTTTTCATACCAGACGTCGTGTGTGATTGCGGATTCCTTCCAGTCGCGTCGAGGTTGCTGAAAAAGAGCTTCGCATTTCGGATTTAGCTTGGATATATACAAGCTCAGCGCTCGATAGTCGTCGGTCTCACTCTCTGTTTCGTACATACGAGCCGTCTTCTCGAAGCTGGAATGGTCTTGAAGTCCACCAGGGTGGTTTTTGCTGGTCTCGTCGTGGGTCATAGTGACATAGCGCCTGCCTTGCTCATCCACTGCAAATTCAAAACTCGTCGGCTTCAAACTTCTCTTTCCATCTCGACCTCTCCTACACCAGTACAGGACAACATGAAACCACACGTTTCTCAGCAAAGACCATGGATTTGTAAGGCGCAAAACAGGACCAGCTTTCAATTCTTCAAGTAATTCGTAGTTTACTTCTGACACCATGCGATGGCTTTGAGCTGTTAAAGTAACTAAACAGAGGCGAAATGGCGAACACAACTGATTTCTTTACTCCATCAAAATGGCGGGCAAAACGCTACACGATTCGCAATGCATCACGGTACCAGATAATAAGTGTTATCGGAAGTCTGTACACCGCTGGCAACCGGAAATACATAAGACACTAACTAAATATCATCACATCCCTCTCCTCCTAGTGAGAAAGAGAAACACTGTCCATAGCGTCTAACGTTAACAACGGTTAACATGATGATTGAACAACGCTATAACACAGTTCTTGTTCTTGAGCCAATAGTGCTCTACAGGCAATAGATTAAATGTCTAGTTTCTCGGGGGCTTTCTCGCTCCGGGTTACATAACTGCTTGGCTCTGTCAAGACTTGATTTCCAGGGGTGTCTTGGATGCCAACAGCTGCACTGCTGGGAGCACGAGACACGATGTGTCCACCCAGCTCTGGGCTGATTTCTTGGTTACTTTGTGGGACCTCCCGTATGTGGGTTCTATTGCGCCTTAGCTCTACTCCAGCTGGGGTTGTTACCATGTACGAGCGTGGTACTGTTGTGAGCCTTTCGTTTACTTCGGCTGGCTTCCATTTCAGCGTTGCTGGATCTTGAATTGTTACTTTTTGACCTGAAGCAAGTTCTGGGAGATGCCTGGCAGACCTGTATGGTAGTACCTCTGAAACTCCTGCCTCTCCTCTAGTCTGGGCCCAACTGCTTCGTTTGAGATATCCCTTGGGATTTTCCTCGGGAGGTTGTCTTGTATCGCTCGACCTAAGGGAAGTTCAGCAGGTTATGGCAGCTTGTGATCGATAGGTGTGGCTCTTAGGCAAAGGAGGCCCATGTCAGGATCTTGTGTTTTTGCCTTGAGAAGAATGGTTTTGACTGACTTCACTTGGCTCTCAATAAAGTCGTTGCTGCGTGGTATTCGCCTTGAAATTTTCCGATGCCATTGAAACACTCGGGGTACTGAGCAATCAAATCTTGTTTATCCTTGATAGGAGGGGGCTCCCTTGGCTGCTCTGGAGGGTTGGCGATTGATCTTGCATCGGAGGTATTAATATTGCTGGTGTAGAGGTGTTCTGTCTTTATGGTGCAATTGAACTTCAACAGGTTCAGATCAGTGGAGGTTGGCAATCCTAGAATTGCTGGACCTGGGGTGTCAGTGACATAGAATGATGCAGTGGAGTTCTCATCTCCGTATGAGCACGGGATACTGACTATGACATGATGGTTGATCCGTGAACCTCCATACGCAGTGAGCACAACATTCGAGGGTGACAGGGCATTGGGTTTGACTTTGCCATCTCTTTCAATTTGGTGTGGGAACATCTCACGGTAAATCCTCATGGGAAGTATGTTGCCTTGAGCACCTGTGTCAAGCTTGGATTTTAGTGTGGTCTTCCTATAAGAGCTTTGCGGTAGACTCACTTGAATTGAGACAAATATTTCGTCTGGACTAGACCTTGGGCCTGCATGTGTCAGGTTTGCAATGGTGATAGACTCAAAAGTGATATCTTCACAGGACGATGTGGCAGCAGCACTCTCTGAACCTTTCACGGTGTGAATCTGATGTCTGCGGGCTTTTGTCTGACAGACCTCTACAAAGTGGCCCAGCTTCTTAAAATAGAGACATGTCTGACCACGCGCTGGACACCTGGCGGACGTGTCATGGGAGCGACAACAGTTTCTGCATGGGTTTGTCTTCTTGGGAGGTTTGGAAGATGACTGATATGGTACAGGATAGTTTTGGTGATGGGTATCCTGTGCTCCCTTCTCTTTGTCTCGTTTTTGTACAAGGTGTATAGAACCATCTACATTCTCAGGTGCCATGGCTGTGAGCTGAGCTTGAGAAGATTCAAGAGATCTTGCAATCTCAATAGCTTTATCCAAGGTGAACTTGGCTCCTTTTGAGATCAACTTTTCTCTGACCTTAAGTGAGTTCGTTCCAAAAACTATTCGGTCTCTAATCATTTCGTCTGGGTCTTTGAAATCACAGTCCTGAGCTAGCATTCGTAATGCTGTAATGAATTTCTCTGCTGTTTCTGAGGTGTCTTGAGTTCGACTGTGAAATTTAAATCTTGCAAATACTGAGTTTGATTTAGGACTTACGTGATTCTCAAAACGATCGTAGTATGTTTGTAGCTTCTTGCGGTCGTCCACGGAGATGCCAGTCCATGTGTTGTAGATGTCTCTTCCTTTCTGACCGACCCAAATGAGCAAATAGCTGCACTTTTCTGTTTCATTTTTTGATTTGAGGGGTCCTGTAAACATCAGCTCCACGTGTTGCTTGAAACGACGCCAGTTTTCTTTCAGGTTGTCGCCTTCCCATTGCATTACCGGGCATTCTAAGCCGCTTAATGCCATGTTCTTCAGAGCTGTAGTTTACTTCTGACACCATGCGATGGCTTCGAGCTGCTAAAGTAACTAAACAGAGGCGAAATGGCGAACACAACTGATTTCTTTACTCCATCAAAATGGCGGGCAAAACGCTACACAATTCGCAATGCATGACGGTACCCGATAATAAGTGTTACCGGAAGTCTGTACACCGCTGGCAACCGGAAGTACATAAGTCACTAACTAAATACCATCACAGTCAATAGGGATGGCCTCTTTGTGCTGCACATTTTCCTTCCCTTGCAGTTTCAGGCTCTTAATTTTGGTGTTCAGCATACGGTTGGAACTTGAAAATGCAGCCGAATTCAGCTTCAAACTTCTCTTGTAAGATGGGTTGTTCAAATGCCTCTCTATTGCATTTCTGAACGAAATTAGAGACGATCTACTGTACTCTTCTCCCTTTTTGCTTCGTGCTTCTGTATAAAACTGTGCCAAGCTGTCGTCAAGTTGTTCGTCGTTCACCTCTTCTAGTTTTGGCAGCACTCCATTCTGAGAAAAAAATATAGTTTTAACTCGGTCTTTAACTAATTTGTATTTCGAAAGGATACTGTGAAATGATATACACAACAGCTGCCAGAAAACATGTATTTAATTGAGTAAACGAGTGCAATGTTGCTTTTCTGTCGACAAAAATGTAAACAAGCTAAGTGTAAACTCTCTTACGAACACTGTAATATGCTTTTGTTCGTCATTTTTTATTTCTTTATTAAACCGGTTTTACGTTTTAGTGTTTGGGATGTTTATTAGCTTATATTGTAGTCCATGTTCACTTCAACTTATACTTATTGTGAGTTTCCTTACCTTTGAAAGCGTTAACAGCCCAATTTGTCGTGCTCTTCGTAGCTTTTGCTTGCGTTTCCACCAAAAGCCGGTTTCTTTCCGCTTCAGTTAGTCCTGCAAACCGTTTCTTTTTTTCAACAGGTGCCTCATTACGAGACTCTTTAACACTGTCACTTTTGTCGGTATTCAGGAATTCGAACCCGAGCTCAAACCGTGGAAATTGTTCAGCCATAATGGCGGACAGGCTGGCTCTCAAATTTTGTCCTCGGCAAAAAAATCCAAGACGTAGCTTGCGTGCATATGTTGAGTTATACAGCACGCACGTGACGTAGGCAGACTGCTTTATGGAGTTAAAATGAACTCAAATTGACAAATCATAGCGCTGGCAATAACTGGAGCATTTTATTATGGTATATAATCAAACGAATGCATAGCCATTGTTGAAAAAATTTGGCTTACTTTCTTGAGATTATTTGTTATAATAGCAACAGTTTAGCTTAACTCAAAACTAAATTTTTTAATCTTTGCAAATTTTTTATCTTAGCATGCTTATCACAATTTGATAATAAAAAGAGAAGACCACCGAGCCAACTAGTTCACCCTTGATAGGCCATTTGTTTCATACCACAATCGAATCATCAACTGATAAATAGTGGCAAGACAGACCCATCAACCTATAAGTGTTTAACAGTGCTGGAAACCGCTGCTTTATAATTACCACCCATAGGTAGCGCGGTTTTGACTTGAGTGTCGAAAGTAAATTGCATTTGCTTTGGTTTTGCATTACTACGCTTCGTGATTGGCTTAAACATCTCGCGCCACTTTCTCAGCCAATCAGAAGTAAAACCAAAACCAATTGTGACTCGCTCGCGCACGTTTTCCCGCGCTTTCTGCCAGCTACATGTATTTGCTTCGAATTTTGATTGGTTCACTGGATTGTCTGTGTCCTTTGTGATTGGCCAGAGTAATTACTTTGGTTTTGGTTTTACGACACTCAATTGAAAACTGCTCTATTACACAGGTATTACCAATTCGCTGTTTTCACCGTTCCCATAATACATCTTGTTTACCCCCCAAAATTTTTGCATAAGCATTGTTTTCAATTTCTCTTGGGATTTACAGTGACGTACAATCGTCCCAAGAGAAATTGAAAACAATGCTTATGCAAAAGTTTTAGGGGGTAAACAAGATGTATTATGGGATCGTGAAAAAAGCGAATTAACAACTTAAAATCACTACCTTCACTTAAACAACTTTAAAATCGTTACCTCCACTGAGTTTGTAGCCTTCCTTCAATACTTTTCAAAACCATGGACATGATACCATTCATTAGGCCAGCGAATTCGTCGGTTATTCTTCCATGACCTTGTGACTCACTGGCATGAGTCAATGACATGTAAATGATTTGGGAATCTGGGTCCAAACTGGGAAAACAAAGTGTGAGCTTTTTAATGATGTCGCTCTTAACCTCATCAGCTTCGTCTGGTGGGACTTGGTCCCACTTGTTACACACGAACAGTGCTCGAGTTACTGATGATTCCTTCTGCTGGTCAAGGGATACATTTTTGGCGTGCGCGACCAGTTCCTTTTGTTGGTCAAGAGATTTCTTTCTAGCTTGTTCGAACAGTTGTTCTACCTAGAAACAAACCGAATAAAGGATATTGATATTTGCTTGAAGAAAATAACTTTTTGTCTCTTCTCTCCTAATTGTTCTTGTAAATTCAATTCATTTTTTTCGACTATTTTGCTGGAAACATTTAGCGGGGAAGGTTGGCACTCTCTGACTAAACTCTCAAGGACTGTTTTAATTTCTCAAGGGAAAATTTTAATTTCTCAAGGGAATACTTTTCGCTGTGGGTGATTAAATCGTCACTCAATAGTAATGCGTCAACCCTTGCGATCCCGTAGAAAAAAAACGTGACTTGTCAGATTTACAAAAGTTATATAAGAAATCTACAACGTGACTAGCCCAGGCCATATCATACATGACAAAACCAATTGGGAATGTGAGTAAAGGCTTTCTTATCGCAACACAAAACTCAACGCACATGTTTCGGAAAGGCGATCGATAAAAAGCGTCGTCAATATTAAACTAAATTTCGTAACAATGAATTGCGTAAATAACAGAAACCCATAAGGGTTGAAACTTGTAACTCCCAGTGATTCGCATTGTACAAAGAGTTTGCACATTCGTTTAAACTAAGTACCATATTTGGAAAATCACGAGAAACATTTAACCAATCAAAATTAATATATTTGGATTAAATTCACAGCGCGCGCTAGCTCGCACTCGATGGCGTAATCTTGTTTTTGAACAAGCTCGGTTGAATAAAGTTTAATTTGGTTAAATTTTCCTGTTTCATCTTCTTGAAGTAGTCTGGAGAACTTCGCTTCGATACACGTAGTATATTTCTTTAGCTCCTGTAAGACATTTACGGCGTTTAGGTCGAAATTCAAGCAACTTATCGCAAAACCAAAAATTATGTTGCGTGTGTCATTACGTGTATAAAGCATTCGCGTACAAATTTTTCGTGTTTCAAATATGGTACTTAGCAAAATGAATATTCAAACGCTGTGCGCGCGCGTTACACGTTTCAACCCTTATGGGTTTCTGGTAAATAATCATTAGCACTTACATCGTTTAAAAATTACAACCCGCGGTCGCTGTGCAGGATGTGCACATGATTTCAGGCGGTACTGTAGTCTTGATAAACGTTACAAATTTACCCTGTACTTTACCAACTGTATGACTCGAGCCGTAGCGAAAAGGTCAAGTGATCCAGTTTTTGATAACGTCAGACTAAAACATATTAAAATACACAAACGCAAGAGAAACTGGCAACGTTGAACAATCGAATTAAAAACGAAACGAAATTACTAAAGTATACCGATTGTCCTCCCTCTTGCCTAAACAGCTGAAAACGCACAAAGGCAACGAAGTTTAAAACGATTAAGAACGCAAATTTGTACTGGTACAAGTTTTTCACACACTAAAGCGGTGCTAATATTTAACCTGAGGCACTAAATTTCATGACAATTGATTGCGTGACTCACGCTAAACACGAGTAAATTATCACTTTTTCGTGTCCTTCCAGACACTCACACTTACTCGAAAGGAAACAACTATTGAGAAAGAAGGCAATAGACAAGTTTACTAATTTAACCACTTCACAGTGTAAACAATTGAGCCGCAAAGCGCCCGGTCGTAGCGACTGACAAATATAACATTTTCTCCGCGAAGATAGGAAATTGCTAAACTAAACTACAAAGCAACTGTAATGATAAGTTAGAGGAACAATGCACAGGATAAACCTTCGTCTCATCCTTCGTGCAAAATATAGTCGGTACCTCGAAGAGATCTTTGTTTTTTCAGTAGATACTAGTTGGAAAGGACACCACTGCAGCACTTCCATTGCAGGGAACAACCATCAATTAGCTATAGGCTGTTGATGACGTGTTTAATTAGTTCAGCATAGTTTTTCTTCACTTTCAACCTCCGTACTCATTTGAAGTCGAACCAGTGCTATTCTAGCCTCCCTTACTGCGATATTTTGCCTTAATTTACCGAAAAAAGGAAGGAGATCGCTACGATTAGAATAATGGGAAATCTTAAGTGAAACAAAGTATTTTGAAACCCGTTAACAATCACGACAGTGAGTACAAAACGACGCTAGACATATTTTGTCTCGATCGTGAAAACGTTGATGAAAGAAAGTAAACCAAGTTTGGGTACAATAAATACTTGCTGATCGTGTGCGCTTCTAAGGCACATCAGTCTCGTTTGGACTCTCTCTCTTCGTTCGAGTGCTCCTTGCCTATACACAAACTGGGCTGTTGTCTTGTGACACCCTGCGAGCAGAGCCCTCTCATTTCCGCCGATATCCCAAATCTCAACCGCGGGGAAGCTAAAAGAGGCTCTTCTCGCAGGGTGGTGTTGTGGCCGATGGGTACCAAAATCGCAAGATCAAGTACACATACTCAAGGTTCTCTAACAAGAGAAATGAACAATTCGCTTTTCTTTCTTTTAATCATGATTTTTCAGCAGTATTCAACTTATCCTACCCTGTCCTTTTGTATTCCACCGGCGTGCGCAGTGTTGATTACGTAGATGAAAGCGAAGGCCTCTGGAATATATTCTTGAACCATGTCGTCCATGATTTTGGATTCACCGATGCCGGGACTGTCCACCAAAATGATTCCTTGCTGAAGAGGGACAAATAGAATTGAAATAGTTTTGCTCATTCTGAAATAAACGAACTTTTCTTTTATGTCAACACTGTGTCTGGGGGTGGAATGGGTCTGTCTACTTGTCGTCGGTGTTCATTAAAACACTGGGTAGAAAGCCCTTCGCTTATTGTTAAAGATTACGTCATTTTGGTTGGATTTGACGTCATATGACGTCATAAGAGACACCATTTTGAATCCATTTTCATGGAAAGCAAAAAAAATACAGAAATTGATGCAAAATCAATCGTTTACAAAAAAATGGAAAAATAATGAAAAAATGTCAAAAATGGCGATCTTTGGCCCGACCTGCTTGTAATTATGACGTCGCCATGGCAGCGTCAAAAATGGTTGACATGTCCAAATTTTCCCATGGATTAATTAACAGCTACTGAAAATTTCAGCATTATAGATTTAACACTCTTTTCAAAATTACGAGGTTTTTAAAAAATGTTGTATTGGCCGGTGGAATCAACATGAGATATAATTTGAGTTACGCTCTGCCTTTGGTTCTACACTGAAAGCGTAAAAAGAGTATACAGGTGACAGGCTTAGGGAGTTATGTCATTTAAATACAAACAAAGTCAGTAAAGATTCTTTGCAAGCGGACTAATGTTGCACCATTTCATGGACCGGACGGGAGGGAAGAGGGCCGTTTTCGTCTAAACCCACCTGTTCCGATAGACTTAATGGTGGTCAGTGCAGTGACTTGCAGTTACCTCATTAGCTGGTTTAATGGCATGGCATAAAAAGACAGTGCATCTTGTAATTCCACTAAAGAGTACCAAAATTACCCATTGAAGATAATTTAACTTTGACTCATTACCAACCTGCAGCAGGCTGTGCGGCCAAAACAGTTCAATCTTCTTGTATTTACTCTTCTCTCGATGAGTCTTAACGTGGACAAAATTAGAAATCTCTTCAAGGTAGCTTTGCTGAGAGGTTTCCATTGACTGACCAAGCCAGACAGTCTTCTCGGTTAGTCCTGTTTTGGGATCTTTGTATTTAAAGTGTGCCACTAATTTGGGCGTCACGCCGTATTTCAGTTCCAAGATAATCGACGTTGTGCAGAGATGAGAGCATGGAAGAAGTTTCTCTCCAAGAATCAGATTCAGCAAGGTACTCTTTCCAGAACTTGTCTCACCTGGTAAGATATTCTTTTTTAGTAAGCAATCATTGTATTAAATCATTGCGCCCTTCACTAAGTCGAACACTGCGTGTACACCCGATTTCTTAAACTCTTTGATATTCAATATTGGAGGTTCGATAAATTGGGAATACACGTAATACCAGTATGCAGTTATACAGTATACATAAGAAGTAGATGGAACATACCAAGATCCAGGTCTACGAGCTTGCGTTGTGAGCACACTTCTGTACGGCAGCGAGTCCTAGACTCTTCGTGCCCGACAGGAGAGGAAGCTGAATGTTTCCATCTGCGCTATCTCTGTCGCATCTTTAACATCACCTGGCAGGACAAGGTCCAAAACAACGCCATCCTGGAGCGGGTTGGAATCTCCAGTATGAACACTCTGCTGAAACAAAGACGCCTGCGCTGGCTTGCTCATGTTGTCAGAATGGACGATGGCAGGATCCCCAAGGATCTGCTATACGGGAAATTAGTACAGGGAAAGCGCTCTACAGGCAGACCACAGCTGTGATACAAAGACGTCTTCAAAAGGGATCTGAAAGCCTTGGAGTTCAACCCAAACTGGCTCGGAAACCTTGGCCTCCGACCGCTCCGCCTGAAGACAGGCTGTACAGCAAGGCCTTTCCTAGTTTGAAGAGACATTTCCCTTACAGGCAGAGGCAAAGAAGGAAGGCCCAAAGCCAGGAAGACGGACCGCTGAAAGACTGCATCTGTTTCCAGTGTGGAAAAGACTGCTACTACCGAATCGGCCTTTCAAGCCACAGCAGACACCATAGTTTCCCGAGACTGATGGGTGCCAATCTAAGTATATAGTTATAAATTGCCAAAGGGGTGCAATATCAGAAAAAAAAAAAAACATTGCGTCACTTTGGCAATTTATAACTGTATACTGGTCGTACGTGTATTCCAAATTAATCGAATCTCCAAGAATATCGAATATCGGAGAGCTTAAGAAATCGGGTGTAAAATCGCAGTGTTCGACTTAGCGAAGCAAATCGAGCGGAAACGATTTTTTTGTTCGAGAAATCCAGAGGTTTGAGAGTTTGATAGTTAGAAGACTCGGTTTTTCCGCGCTGTATTTCAGATGTTTGAAACGAGTACATCCGTTAACCTTCAAAGCCAAAGCCGCCCAAATTTAAACTGGGACCCGCGAAACGTTTTTTGGTGGATATCACAACATCATTCTATTTCACAATGCAAGCAACTCTTTTATTACCTAGAGTAGTTAGGGAAGCCTATGTTAAGAAAAATATCTTTTTTCTTATACCTTCTGACAACGCCAAAAGCTACAATAAAGACATATGGAGAGAGAGCGTTTGCTGTGGCGGCGCAGAGTCTATGAAACACTATTTTGCTTGATCTAATATCTGGAGTTGTTATTGACATTTTTAAAAGACATTGGAAAAAGTACTTTTTTAAACTTGCTTTTAATTTCTCTTACCTTTCGGTACATTTCAACTTATCTTTGTAATGATACTTTTTTTTAACTTTTGGAATTTTAACTATTTTTATTTTTTTTCTTTCATTGTCGTTTTTGTTACGTTTTTAATATTTTCACTGCCATTGGTAATTAGTAAATTTGGCGATATATAATTACTTTATTTATTGTCATTTATTATTGTTTTATTCTAACTCACCTGCAACGAGTACAATGTAATCTTTCTGTTTTAGGTTCTTTTTGTTAATAGCTATTTTTTCTTTGAGGTTTCTTATGTTCTGCTCCAAAAGAGTTCGAATCTTCTCATCCATCTTGTCCAAACAAACCTCTGTATCCTCATAGAATAGATGCAATGTTTCTCTTTTTCTCTCATCTTCCTCTTTGGCCTCAGTCAACACAGAAAAGGCCTGATCATAAGAAAACGTAGTAAGAGTTAACGATGTCTGTTTTCTTTTTTATCATCACGCTACCAACAACAACAACAATTTTCATTATTTTCATTATTGTACTCTTCTTGCCTTCACAATTTGAAGATAATTTACTGCTTAGAGAGATAGAATGAGAGTACTGGCTACCTGGAATAACGATGGGGGCTGGCGCCTGTCTGGAATCCTAAATCTTTGAATTTAACTGGTTAATTGCACGCGTTTCAGTGGTCCTGCCTTTTCCAGGCGGACCACGCTTACGGACCGCTTACCGCCCGAAACCATTTTGCAGCAAGACGAACGAACGTGCATGAAAATGTTGCCCTCCGAAATCGAAATAACAGCTGCTCACGGACCGTTGTAAACGTGAAAGGACAAAATAGCAGAGGATATATGCAGTGGAATAAAAGATGTTAAAGTTCTTGAAGGGGAGTATTTTTCTTAAAACTCGCTTGAAGCGAAATGTTTTAAGGCAATGGCAAGCTGTTCCACAACTCGGCTCGGTTGAACAATAAAACGTTTTTCAAATAATCAGTGCGGGGTTGTGGAAGCGTTAGCTTGTTTACATCGTTGATTAATCGACAGGTCATCACATCGTCGCCCAACAAGGAACTGGTCCCTAGACGTCGTCTCTATGGGTATTCTGGGGTCATTCCTTGTAAGGTTTTGTACATCATTGTCCCTTCTTTTCCAATCTTTGATGACTGAGGATTCTCTACCCTAATGCCCGGAACAATCACCGACGCTGTTATCACAACGAGCGAACATTACGAACAATACTGGCGATAAAAGACGTTTTTTTTCTATTTCTTTTTTTTTTTCAAATTCACTGTTTCACAGTGTCATTCGATGTCATGTTGACGAATGAAAGAGTGTGTAATGTAAACAACTCAATATTCAATCTCTACAGACAAACTGTGCTCCTGAGTCTCAAACCTCCCTGTGTCGAAACATACTTTGCTTGAAATCTAAGAAAATTCGCTATCCTTTTCTAATCGAATGGTTGTCGTTTCGGTAGATTTCACACATATCTGTATCTAGTATTAAATATTACCATAATAATTCCACGGTTGATTAGAGTTTAAATGTGACACTGTGGGGTCATTCGAGACAGTTCATTATTTATTCCTAGAAATTATGGTCGCTTTTCTGAGAAAACAAGGAACACAAGACCTTGTGTTGTGTAAACCGTAATTTTGCTCGACGAAAGGAAGAATAGAAGCAGATTCTTAATTTCATTCAACAATGACGGTTGTCCATTCCATTTTCGCCTTTGAGAATCGACCTCTGTTTATGCGAAAGAGTAAAATTGATGGATAATTTCATTTTGCGGTTTCGATTTAATATATTCCTGTTCAAAACGTCTCCCTCGCATATCCTTTACGTTATGTGATCTTCAGTTGCTCAAGAAAACAACAAGATAATCTCATTGTGAAACAGCCAGAAATACTTTAAATAGATAGCTGTGGGTTCTCGTGCTGACACCTATACTGTTCTTTTCAAGGAATATTCTCGGCCGTTCGGCAGGAATAGATTAACCCATCTTCAGAATATCATTTCTCGCTGTTGTTCAAAACTGAAATTTCGTCTGCCCTAGTCTCGAAATAACGCATTTAAATACACTGAATCGTCGGTTATATTACTAACTAGACGGTACTTTATACCCAGCAAAGGAATTGCATTGGATGTTTTAAGGTTGACAAACTAAGTCATGTGTCGAGCTATCGATTTTACGAAATTGACTCCATGAGCCTCAGCCTGAATAATCTCACCTCCTTTGCCGTCCAACTGGATTTCTTCCTTGACATTTTAAGCGTTTCTTTCACTCGCTCCTTCATCTCGTCTAATGTCCGAAGTCCTTTCGCTGAAACACCAAGGGCCGTCATTTTTTGGAACATTTCCCCAAGGTCATCAATGGCGTCGATGTCTGTTGCCTCAGCCATGTTTGAATAAGACAAAAACAACCTGAACGCGTGCAATTTTAATAAGCTGAATGTATCACAGTATCACCCAGAGCAATGAAAAGGCGTCGTGGTTGGAATTTCGCTCGGTGTACCAACATTTCATATACCAAAACAAAACAAAAGCCATTGCTTTCATAGCCTGGGTGCAGCCGTCTCCTTTTACCGCTTGAGGAAATATTGGAGACAGACAGGTCATACAATCTTTCACAAATACGGTATTTGCAACGCCGACGCGAGCTATTGGTTGAGCCGTCACCATGATAATAACGTGACAGGTCACACAATGTTTGACAAAAAAGCAAAAATATAGCTATCTGGGCCCAGTTGTTCAAAGGGTGGATAACGCTATCCACCGGATAAATCGCTATCCAGCGGATAAGTCTTAACAAAACCTACTTCGCTATCCACCAGATAGTGATTTATCCGGTGGATAGCATTATCCACCCTTTGAACAACTGGGGCCTGAAAGCATGAGGTGGCTTACTACAGCTCCTACTACAGTTTTGAGGGGTAAATGAGCGCAACTTTTTTTTACTCTTTTGTAAGATGATTCTCATATTATTTTCTCTTACATCGTCAATCTCGTCCCCAGAGGCAGCGATCCTTTTGGTCTGCGCCAGAGATCGGGACCTCTGGGCTATTCTGTAAAGCCGCCACAAAGGCGTCTGAATCTGATTGGCTGTTGAAAAACTTGTTCGTTTCACCGACCGTTTCACCACAATCTCCGGCGCACGCGCACAATCAAGCCAGAACCAGGATTTCCTGGTTCCGGTTTGGATTCATCCTCGGAGACCCAGGGGCAGTTAGTGGGGGCGGGGGAAAGTCTATTCGGTCGAAAAAAAAATCGGCGAAGAAAAGTCAAGAACGAAAAAAATAGCCCCTGGGGACAACCTCTTACTGGACCAGTTCCAAAAGGACGCCGTCGTTCTGGCTTCTGATTGGTGCCACAAAACTTTTGTTTTTTTTGTGCCCAATCAGAGAGCAGCAAGACCAGGAGTCGTTTCGTGTGTTCATACACGGAAAGATACGAAGCCTAGTTGGTCGCCATGTTTTCTGTTCGTTGAAGCTACAGTTGGAGGAGAAAAGTTGCAGTCACAGATGAAGGGGAAATCGTTCGGCATATCTGCAAGAAACTTACGCGAAATACGCTGGATCTTCGAAGGTATCGTACACACACCGATTAACTGATGTCGATATAACTTGGACGTGTTTCGAAATTCGCTTTCTTTGGCTGGACGAACAGTTTCTGGTTTCTTTCTCCTGCTTTCTCGCATCACTTGCTGTGACTGAAACTGTGCCAATGCAGAGTATTTTTTTATTGCACGGGCCAGGCAGGTATGTCAAGCAACGGACAGCTTCGTGTACGAGAGGAGCACAACTTTCTTCAGCTTTCTTTGAGAACAGTGAATTTCATGATGTAATATTCGTTTTTTTTCCCTGACATAAACGTGCAAATGAAGCTAAATGTAAATGCACTTATTTATAAGCTTAACTTGTTTATTAAATCTTAGCTTTTAATTCTAATCTGATGTTTTCACTGATTTTTATTCGTGAAATGTCATTTTAATTTTGTAAAGTGCAAATGTGTATCATTTATGAAAATTGCACAATTAAAATCAATATTATTAATCGGGCGTGGCCGATTTATAGTTTACCCTTTGGTCGTCCTAGACGATAGTCTCCTGTCGGCTAAAAATGACGGGGATAGCCTGGGCCAATCGGTTTCATTTCAGTTTTGACAGTAAATCGTCGGTAGGAACACTGGGTCGACTTTTGGGCTAATCTGCAATCTGGTTCACTTCTTTGCTTCGGCGGGAGGACAGAGAAAAAAGCTTAAGGGGTAAAGTACTAATAATCACCATTGTGAAACTGTAGTTGCTTTGACAAGTTCAAGCTATTTTTGTAAATAAAAGGGCTAACGTCATTCATGTCACGCATGTCACGTTTTTGTGGGAAACTTTGAAACTAGACGCTTTGCTGGTTTCTACAAGTAGCAGTGTGATCTGGCGGTACATTTTTTTGAGGCGGACTCCACTTTAAAACTATTTTTTATTCATTTAGCAAGAAGTATGTCGATTTTCATTTCCGCACAGTTGGGCGTCAAAGTCGCCTGTCACAAAGAGTAGAATGTTTGCACAACATGGTTTGGATATTTTTCAGATTTGACTAGTGACGTTAGTAAGACACTTCTCAAGACGTCAGCAAAACATTGGCAATATACAGTATTGGTGTGAACTTGAATGGAATTTTTTACGAGATCAGTAAAACTATCGAATGAAAAGATGACTTGAAAATGAAAACTTCGAATAATTATAATTAAATACCAATTGAATTTTAGATGAGAAATTCCGGAAGTGACATCTGTGTTCAAAATAGGAATTTTTGTACAACTTAAAGTTTCGGAAAAAAAGACCACATGTTTTGTAAAAATCACAGACAAACATGATCAGGAAAACAAAACGGGCCAATGGGTTTTATTCACGAAAATACAACTTTCTTAAGAAAGAGTTTGTAAACAAGACAATGGAATCGAATTACATTTCACACGAAATTTGCATACATTTGAACTTGCAAAAAAGAAGTTTCTCTGCCGAGACATAATAGCGAGACCTTACATTAATAATTATTGTATTCTGATCTGATTGTTATTTTTTATGCATTAACTATAATTATGAAAGTGGTTCTCATCGATGAAAACAAAACGGTTTTTCATTCACTGCTTGAAGTATTTATAGACGTGAAAACATTCGCTTAATCAAATTACATTCTGCACGAAACATTTTGTATCCATTTGTCCCGAAACTTTGAGGAAATTATGGACAGTACTGCATAAAAGCAGTTCATAGAATTGAATAAAAAGATAAGAACCATATTGATAAAGGAAATTTTAAAACTTTATTTTGACGAGATTCAGGATTTTCAAAGACTGCCAGTAAACGGCTGTATCTTGTCTGTCTCTAACTATTTTGCTACGGTTTCGAACGAGCTAATTTTTCAACATGATATGGCCGTCCCCTTTTTTTTCTCCGTTTACCGTCGTCCGACCGACCCAAATTTTGGGGTTTTCCAAAAAAAAAAGGGGATATTAGAAAAAATTGCTATTCCAGCGGTTGTTGGAAAGTCGTGGATGCTTGCAGATCGCAAAAGAGTGTTGGTGGTTCATCTGTTTTCGCTTTTCTCGGCTGAGTTTAACCACTACATCGATCTTTTCTTTCTCCATTGTCGCCATGTTGATTTTGAGACCACGTTTCGTTGTTTCCAGGCTCTTAGTTTCAGCTTGCTCCTGATTTTTTTTTTAAGTTTTTTTTTTTTTTGATCCGACCGACCGACCCAAAATTAGGAAACGCCTTCGACGGTAAACAGAGAAAAAAAAGGGGACGGCCTATCATGGTAGCGGGCAGAAGTCGGTAGTTCTGAATTTTTCAATACGGTATACAAGTTACAGGTCAATATACAGACCCTCTGTACATCAGTGAAAATCCTTAGTACGACATGGGGTTTGTTATCAAGTTCGTTAGTACGTTAATACTGCAAGGTGTATAACCTCAGAGAATTATTATCAAGTGTGTTTTGTTTTATTAGTGGTTTATACTCTAAGGTCTTGGTATGGGAGATCAAAATTAAGGCAAATTTCTGTTATCATCTGATTGCTTGGCACAGATTAGTACGATACTGAATTGGTTAGGAAATGTAAACAAACATTAAATTGAATGAGAGTAGACAGGGAGGGACAGGTGGGGGTGAAAGGCTAAGGAGATGGAAAGGGAGGGAGAATTAAAATCCATGCTTGGTTATATCACGCAACCTTTGACTTCTGTTGTTTTCTCACAAGAACAAAACTTAAGGTGGGGTTCTACCTGAATTTGAATGGAACTTTAAGAAATTTTAAGAAGGGATTGAAGAAAAGAATGGAAACACCTCCAAACAGTTGACCCCCTCGCAAGAGCACTCCGGGTTGTCAGGAGACTGTTTGGTAGCCTGCAGAACAGACGGTTTATTTTGCGGGTAGAAGCGCGAAGTGCGAGTTTTTATTTTGCGGGTCGCGTGGGGGCAAGCGCGAAGCGCGAAGGAAAAATAAATTTTTCCCTCGCGCTTCGCGCGACCTCGCAATAACCCCGCAAAAAATAAACCGCCTTAACCTCGCAAAAAATAAACCACCTGTTCTGCAGGCTAACTGTTTGGTGTCCATCCACCAATTTTTAACTTTAAATTCAAATTTTAAAATCACATTAAATCTCCAATATTTCTTATTTGTCTAAATTTTACTAATCCTTTGAGAAAAACTATCGCCTCCCAGACATCCCCCAAAATCGCCCAAAAATTAACAAAATACTGCAAAACAAATATATATGGGATAAGTAAAGCTTTTTTGGATTCCTTGAAACGCGGCTGAAATGGTTTTCAGTGTTTTCCAGCCCTTATACTTTGGGTCAGTACTACTATTCTTCACCAGTTGCTATTACAGTAATGGTATGAAACAAATACCTAATCATTGGTCAATAAGTTGTGATCATTTTCTTGACAATAGTAGTTACCTGATTAGGAGTTGTATACTGTTCCATTAAAGTGTAAGGGCTGGAAAATACTGAAATGTGTCAGCCACCTAAAGCGTTGGAAAAATTGGTCTTCAGGTAAAAACCCCGCCTTTATTAAGTATTGCGAAAAGGCTGCACTTTGCTAAGTGTTACAAATTAATATTTTCTAGACGTCTAGTTCAATCGTTTGTTTGTATTGTGCGAAATATATTTTTATAAATTGAGACCATTATGTCATTAAGTAATAATGCAATCTTGAAAACATTCCAGATTTTCATTATTAAATAGAAACACGAAAAATTCAATTTTGGGAAAACAAGCCTGTCAAAATGACGTTGCCATGGTGATTTCAAGTTACTGGCACAATAACTAATCCTACCAAATTATTTCGAGATAAATTTTAGATAAACACGCAAAGTTTGGCAGCGTTTGGTTGAATCTTGAAAAAGTTATAGGCGTCCAAAGTCAGCGCGGGCATCAAAAGCCCCCCCACCCCCCCCCCCCGGCCTAAAAAGGTTTAAGTGACTGTTTTTCCAGTGATTTTTACTGTACTGTACCGTGCCTTTCAAGTCAAAACAGACAGCTAATTATTAAGCGCCCGATTTTAAGCTTCTTAAGCTTCTCAAGCTTCTTGTTATAACTAGTAATACGTGACTCGCAGGGCCTCGCGAAGCTATGGGTTGGGGAGGGGGGGGGGTGTTATAAATAAGGAGTGGATTATTTGAAGTTGAACATTAATTGAATTGTACATATTCAATTTTCCACAGAAGGGCAGGAAGATATTTTTGTTAGAAATTTAAAAATATTTTTTGGAGTTGCCTAGTAACGGGCATGGCCGCGACACCCTCGTTCCCAGGGTATACTCCGCTTTGAAGATGGCGGCTCTTTCTGGTTCGTAAATAGATATAAAGCGTTGGGAAGCGCAGGCTATTTTCAAAATCATCGACAAATTATTGGATAGTCGCATTTTGGACATTTATTTGAGGGCATTAAAAAAAAAAAGAAGAACGAACGGCAGGAGGATTCGAACCCTCCGCCCGCTCGCCCCTAATGGCGATGAAAGGTATATAGCCTGAATAGTATTATGTGGAAATCAGTGTTATTTTAATTCGAAAAGAAAAACGGTAAAAAGGAAAGGCTCACGATTCGAACCCCCCCCCCCCCCAAAAAAAAAAAAAAAAAAAAAAAACCTAGGCGGATTCGAACCCCCGCCCTCAGTCCCGACGATCTGATTTCAAGTTCTTCGCCTCACACCATTACGCCACCAGCGCGCGGCCGTGTGACGTCATTTCCGCCAGACACCAAGCTCACAAATTAAATATATATATATACATGACCGTAAACTCCACACGAGATTTCATCCCGCCTGAGCCCTTTAAGGGACAAAATTATAAACCCCGCTACGCTCGGCCTTCGGATTAGGAACTAATGATATTGAGTCACAGAATTCTTCCAAGCCACTGTATATACCAATGTCTGTCGTTTTAATAGACTCCTCATCAATGGACCTGACTGTTTTTTTAGATGTTGTTTTTTTAACTGTATAACTAAAAACAATTTATAGCCTGTGTGCCTCTGCCCAGTCTAGCTCAGTCTACAGTAAAATGGGATGAAGTAAATTGATTGATTGACAAGTGGTTTTCAAAATGCCTTTGAAAAACAATGACGTCTTCATTTTCATAATACAGATTGAGATACTGTATATCTATTGTGCTTTTCAGTAACATGAACTCAGCTCAATCAACCGCTAAACCGGTTTACAGTTTTTGCTACTGTCAATCATCTAAGCGGACCAGTCACGGGAGACATTTAAACCAGGTCAAATCTGTTAGCTTGTTTTTGTTTTTTAAGGTTTGTGGGTTATTGCCATTATTATGATTGACGGCAGCAAAAAAGCAATCTTTGGGTTTTGAACTTCAGAGTTCAGGTGTTACTGAAAATGATCACTGATGTATTTACATATGTTGTTCATACCAGGATCAGGTGCCACTGTTGTATTTTTAACTCAAGCTGTGCTGCACAGTGATAGAAACATGCCTGGCAATTCAATGATCATGGTGATTTTTCAGTCAGTGACACAGGCAAACTTGTAATTTCAAATCTCCCAACATGCAATGAACCTATGACATCCCAGTAAGTAAATTCCAGATGCTATGCTTTTGACCTACAAGGCTTGTGGAAGTTAACCCTACACTGTAGTTCCCTATGAGAAATATCCTGTTTACTGCCAGGATGTGATGTTTTTAGCAACTACAATCATGAAACATGTAAACAAAACATAAAGATCTTAAAACAAACCTTTTTTGTGTTCAAACAAGAAAAGGAGAAAGACCAACAAGGTGTAGAACAGCAGGCGTTTGTGTAATTTCTTGCCTTAAAAAGTCCACCCATTTGGCTTTGCAGCCATTTTTTGTTTTGAAACAGTATTGTCACTTCAAAACAATAACACACAACCTCAAAGCCAAACAGATGAACATAGTACTAGGTGGAACAAGTAACAGTACTAGAGTCTACATTTACATCTTAGAATGCAATGTGATGGCATTGCTTTCCCATTCTTTCATCAGCTTTGATGATTTAATTTTTTTGAGATCTTCCAGGGAAATGCATTTTAATAAAGACTTTTGCCAAACAATTTTCCTACATTCCTTGTCCAATTCCAAGCAAGAGTGACTGATCTGTGCTTGACACAGTCCTTTGGATTCAAATCCTTGTTGTCTATCAGGCCATACAAATTTACTGGTATTTCATTCATCATGCATGATGCTTTTACTGGGGTAATTGACAATATTCATATTTGAAAGATAAGGTATACAAGTTACAGGGGCATGCAACAAAGCATTTTTGTAAAGTATAAAACAGGGCTGCCATATTTACACTTTGAGTGCAGCATTTGAGGTAAGGAAGTACAGTAGTTATTTGTACAATTTCACTTTTTCTACATGCGAACACAGGTTGATAGCCAAATATAAGTAATAGGAGTTATTCCCAAAGTTTAGGTGACTAGTGGTAGATATTTAATGAGCCACTTTGGTGCAGTGAACCACAAAGAGGTAGTATTTCCAATGGGAATAATGAAAATAATACTTGCCTACAAAATAAGAATATTTTCCAAATTTTAGATGGAATTGGTTCTTATAAAAATGGGTGTCTAAATGGTAAATTTCAGGCTGTGGGTTGTTAATCTTCTAGGCTCTTACAGGCAAAACTTCACTATGTAAATAGGCACCATACTCTCTAAGATAGTACATGTATGTACCTCTATATACATACTGAGGAACCTGAAGGGGTGAAATAAGATTTGACAAATTTAAATAATTTCAGAAACTCGACCACAAGGTTTCTCTTTCTCTTTTTATTAACAAAAACAAAAGAATTGACTCGACCGTCATGGCAATTTTCTTCCAAATGAATATTACTCATTGTGAACAAGTACTCGCATGGAGCTCGATAGCGCATTGGTGCACTCGTACACGAAGAGGTCCGTTGCTTGACATACCTGCCTGGCCCGTGCAATAAAAAAATACTCTGCATTGGCACAGTTTCAGTCACAGCAAGTGATGCGAGAAAGCAGGAGAAAGAAACCAGAAACTGTTCGTCCAGCCAAAGAAAGCGAATTTCGAAACACGTCCAAGTTATATCGACATCAGTTAATCGGTGTGTGTACGATACCTACGAAGATCCCAGCGTATTTCGCGTAAGTTTCTTGCAGATATGCCGAACGATTTCCATTACATCTGTGACTGCAACTTTTCTCCTCCAACTGTAGCTTCAACGAACAGAAAACATGGCGACCAACTAGGCTTCGTATCTTTCCGTGTAAGAACACACGAAACGACTCCTGGTCTTGCTGCTCTCTGATTGGGCACAAAAAAACAAAAGTTTTGTGGCACCAATCAGAAGCCAGAACGACGGCGTCCTTTTGGAACTGGTCCGGTAAGAGGTTGTCCCCAGGGGCTATTTTTTTCGTTCTTGACTTTTCTTCGACGATTTTTTTTCGACCGAATAGACTTTCCCCCGCCCCCACTAACTGCCCCTGGGTCTCCGAGGGTGGTTTGGATTCGACCAGAGCCGTTGAGTTTCCCGACCGCTGGTCAAGGGGAACGCAGGCTCTGGGAACGAGATTGGTACATCGTACAACCATCATATGCGTCCTTTGAACAATAAGAATGCTAAAAACGCGAAAGGGATGACCGAGTGCTTAAGAGGGAAATGGGCACTAGTAATTTCAATACTGTTTCTATGCGTATGACCACCTCAAAATTTTAGAAACTAGAAATTAACTTTGATGAAACATTCATGCAAATTAAAAGAAAATCTCTTAGACAGATTTCGAGCTATTTTTAAAATAGGCAAAATATCAAATTTTCCCACTTTTACGACAAATCCCTCTTACAATTATATATATATATATTTTATTTTGCATAAATGTTCCACTGGGCCCAATGTCTAATTTCTGAAACTTGGAGCTTGGGGCATTCATGTACATTTAACGAAAAACGCCATTGAAACTACTAATGCCCAGTCTCATATTAAGCTTTTTGGTTGTTTTTTAGCATTTTTATTGTTCACATGTGGCATATGATGATTTTACATCAAAACAAAAAGCAATAAGGGAAAGATAAAACGTTTCTGAACCTTTTAAAAAAGGAGTTAAAAGTTGGGCTCATTTACCCACCCAAAGCTGTAGTAAGCCACCTTAACCCTATTCAGACCGGGGGGGGGGGGCTTTTGAGGCCCGAGCTGACTTTGAACTCTTATAACTTTTTTAAGATTTAACCAAACGCTGTCAAATTTTCTGAGTTTTCCTAAAATTTATCCGGCAATAATTTGGTAGGGTTGGATGATGTGCCAGGAACTTGACATCACCATGGCAACGGCATTTTGATAGGCATGTTTTCCCAAATTTGTAATTTTGCGTGTTTCTGTTAATAAAAATCAACTTAAATGGAATTATTTTTACATTTTACGGGTTTAAAGCACATTTTTATTGATTTTGAGTACTTTGCAGTAATTTTGGGTGCTTTTCTGGCATTTTGGAAAAAATTTGAAATCCAAGATGGCGGATCCAAGATGGCGGCTGTTTTGACATCATGATGTAATTGTCGCATACCACGTGACGTATACCAAAAGAAAGATGTTCGGACATACAACACATCCTATACGTTTCATTGTGATTGCTTAAATATTCTGGAAGTTACATAGGTCAGAGAAGGTCCAAAAAAGTCCGGTCTGAATAGGGTTAAAATTGTTAAACATATTCGTGGAACAGAGGACCTCTTGCACAAAAGTTCAGTCCTGTTGGCATGAGAGTAGACCGTTGAAGCTCGTGAGCCTAGTTGGGCGCGGAGGGAATTTAACTTAAAGTGCCTACCCCTTTTATAGCACTAGCCTGCAGTGTTGGAGGCAGCGTGGCCGAGTGGTTTAAGGCACTGATGTTACAATTTTCTGTTACAGTCAGTCGGCCAGCCTGCAAGTCAGTGAGTCAGTTAGTTAGTTAGTTAGTTAGTCAGTCAGTCAGTCAGTCAGTCAGTCAGTCAGTCAGTCAGTCAGACAGTCAGTCAGTCGGCCAGCCAGCCAGCCAGCCAGCCAGCCAGTCAGTCAGTCAGTCAGTCAGTCACTTGGTCTGTCCGTCCGTCCGTCCGTCCGTCTGTCATTCAGTCAACCAGCCAGCCAGCCGGTCAGTCGGTCAGTCAGTCAGTTCGTCCGTCCGTCCGTCCGTCCGTCCGTCAGTCAGTCATTCAGTCAGCCAGCCAGCCAGCCAGCCAGCCAGCCCGTCAGTCAGTCAGTCAGTCAGTCAGTTAGTCGGCCAGCCAGCCGGCAAGCCAGCGAGCAGGTCAGTCAGTCAGTCGATCAGTCAGTCAGTCTGCCCGTCCGTCAGTCAGTGAGTCAGTCCGTCAATCGTTCGGCCAGTCAGTCTATCAGTCAGTGAGTCAGTCAGCCAGTCAGTCAGTCAGTCAACCAACCAGTCAACATTCAAAATATCCGTGTAGGGGATTTTATTAAAATCGCAAAACAACCTCTAACATTTAGTGCTAAATAGTCAAAACTAAACAAAAGAAAACAATGGCATTAGTGTCCAGTAGTATCTGATTGTCTTGAAACTATTTTAGGGTCTAGGTAAACCGCTGGAATAGTCAACGTGACATTAATATTGATCAAAAGCTTGTGAGGGTAGAATCTTTCAACTACCTTTTCCTCCACCTTTCTAACCATTTTGACTTATTTGTATGTGTTGAAGACTACCTTTTTGTACCTAAAGTGGCATTATTTTTTGACAAAAGTCGGATTTCTTAGCTATCGGCATGATTGTCCTCCATCGAGGGTTACGTCATTGACACTTGACCGGCATAGGAAGTGATCAAAACTAAATACAAACAATATTCTATAATGTCTTTGTTTAGGTAAAATGTGGTCCTAAGGGTGGTAATAAAACGCGATTCCCTAATAGCAAGTGAGCTGGGCTTTGAATCAAGCTTGACTAGTGAATGGCACCATAAGCCTGGTCCAAAAAGCTCCAAAAAGGCTTTCGTTTTTACCATGTTTGTCCGATGATCCATCCTTACATTCTCAATAAAAGTAATTTTGTCTGATACATAAGCAAGATTCTTCTAGGAACAAAAATTGGTGTGGTCAGTATCAATAGCCCTTTTGCATGTTTATGTCAGACCGGCTAGTTTCACCACCAAGCCTCGCATTCAAAGTGAAAACTTGTAAATGTTATCATGAACGAATTCCCAAGGCAGCAAAGATGAAAAGAATACCCACGTGAAAACTGTATGAAGGGGCAGAAGGTTGAAAATAATTCGCGTAAACGTGAGCGTATTACGTTATCGTGCATAAGGTCTATTGATCATATAAGCTGTGAGGTAAGCCGTAAACATTTATAT
>NC_135765.1:9284502-9299512 GCF_052425735.1 Oculina patagonica | reverse complement strand
GCCATTGAAAGTACTGTATTAAGCCACCTTAAAATTGTTTAACATTTTCGTCGAATAGATTAGGGGACCTCTTGCACAAACATTCAGTCATGTTGACATAAGAGTAGACCGTTTAAGCTCGTGGGCCTGGTTAGGGGAGGGGGAAGAGACTGACTTAGCGTGTCTACCCCTTTCATAGCACTAGTCTGCAGTATTGGGGTGGCCGAGTGGTTTAAGGCACTGGCGTGACAATTTTCTGTTACAGTCAGTCGGCCAGCCAGCAAGTCAGTCAGTCAGTCAGTCAGTCAGTCAGTCAGTCAGTCAGTCAGTCAGTCAGTCAGTCAGTCAGCCAGTCAGTCAGTCAGCCAGTCAGTCAGTCAGTCAGTCAGTCAGTCAGTCAGTCATTCAGTCAGTCAGTCGGTCAGTCGGTCAGTCGGTCAGTCGGTCAGTCGGTCAATCGGTTAATCGGTCAATCGGTCAGTCGGTCAATCGGTCAGTCGGTCAGTCGGTCAGTCGGTCAGTTGGTCAGTCGGTCAGTCGGTCAGTCGGTTAGTCGGTCAGTCAGTCAATTTGTCCGTCGGTCAGCCAGTAAATTTGTCAATCGGTCACTCAGTCAGTAATTCAGTCACTCAGTAATTTAGTCAGTCAGTCAGTCAGTCAGTCAGTCAGTCAGTCGGCCGGCCAGTCAGTCAGTCAGTCAGTCAGTCAGTCAGCCAGTCAGTCAGTCATTCGGTCAGTCATTCGGTCAGTCATTCGATCAGTCCGTCCGTCCGTCTGTTCGTCTGTCACTCAGTCAGTCAGTCAGTCAGCCTTCCAGTCGGCCAGCCAGCCGGCAGGCCAGCGAGCAAATCAGTCAGTCAGTCAGTCGGTGGATCAGTCAGTCCGTCTGCCCGTCCGTCAGTCAGTTAGTCAGTCAGTCAGTCTACTTACCAGTCAACATTCAAAACATTCGTGCATAGGGATTTTATTTAATCTGCTGAACAACCACCTATATTTTGTGCAAAATAGTCAAAACTAAACAATTGCATTAGTGACTGATAGCATCTAATTGTTGAAACTATTTTACGATCTAGATAAAAGCGCTCGTATAGTAGACTCGACACAAATGTTGAACAAAAGCTTTTGAGGAAAGAATCTTTCAACTTCATTTACTTCCACCTTTTAAATTTAAACCGTTTTGACTTATTTATGTGTCAAAGATTACCTTTTACGTCATTGACACTTGACTGTTGCTAAGGGCCTGTTTATATGGAGGAGAGTTGTCCCTAGTAGGAGGGTTACCCTCCATACCGAGCCACCCCGGGCGAGAGAACTTTTCATACGTTTCTTTATAAATAGCTGCGAACTGTTTATATAAGTTGACTCGGGGGCAGGGTGAACCTGGGTGGAGTGTTATTCGCTTTAAAGGTACGGTGACGCTGGGGAGCGAGCCAACTTTTTTCCATATAAACAGTTTGGTTATTTTCGCCTCGCCTACCAGGGACAAGTTGACACATACAGAGCATGCGCAAACGCTGCAGTCGACCAAAACAAACTTGCAGATACATTGAAATCGAAGTCGGCGGTAAATTTGTACAAAAAATGGTCGTGGACGATGTTTCAGCGTTCCTTATTTAAAAAAGGCAGACATAATAGATGTTTCTAAACAACTCTCGCCAGTCTTGAACCGAGAGGGCCAAGTTTTGGCTCGGTCAACAGGGACAACTTTTTCATATAAACGCTCGGCAAAAGATAGCACGGGAGAGAGGGTAGCCCTCCTACCAGGGACAACTCTCCTCCATATAAACAGGCCCTAAGAAAGACGTAACCCAAAGATTTAACCCTCGGACGTACACGCAAACTCATACCCCCACCATCGTACAAGGGGGGGGGGGGGGGGTGGATGGAACCCCTCCCCAGAGTTTTCGTTATATTAAGGGCCCATTACAGTATCTTTTGGGGCCGTTGCTAGGGAGATTTCAATTGGCTGTAACTTGATATATCGTTGCTTTTATTTAACCAAATTTAGACAGGAGTTTTAGAGTGCGACTGCAAGTCAGTTGATGACGTCATCGGTGCATGTCTAATGTCACGTGACCCAGAACAAAAAACTGAGTTTTATGCAAGAAACTTACGGTCTCATTCATAGTTTGTAGTATTATGTCAATCAGTACGTTTATCTTAAAAAATGTAAGCATGCATTTTCCGTTAGCACAAAAATTTAAAAAATAAGTAAAGAAAATGTGTTCTTTTGACCACGTTTTTGAACACAACTTTAATGTTGTTTTGATTTTCCGAAAACGCATGCTTACGTTTAAAGAAAAATGTATTTTCTTTCGATTTACTGCAAAAAACAGAAGGTACGGTTTTTTCCTTCCGAGAAAAACTCGCATTTTTGTCCGTACCGGAAGTAAAAATATAATTATACGGTGAATGATTGGTTGAAATCATCGTAATTGACATTGCTGCACTAAGTTGGCTTTAACCCCGCTCACGTACGCTTCAAAAACTATAATTTTTCGACACGGCAAACTTTACTTCTTGCTTGTATTCGGACAGCTTTAACAACGTTTACTGTCGCTCAACTAACATGTAGAGGCTAAGACAAATGTAAACAACGGCGGTCGTAAGTATTAAAAAGAGTTTAGTGTGAGTTTCTTTATTTTCGGCTTATAATTTGCGAATTAGCGTAAACGGCGTTATCGTGTTTTGAGCAAGAAGGCTACAATTCATAGTTCGGTTGAATAAATTGTTGACGTTTGTAAGCTGAAATGTTTTTATACAGGTGTTTTATATAGTTTAGTTTTCGCAGTTTTGTACCTTACTGAATTTGTCCTGTGGTTCAGTAGACTGCTGTACGAATCTTAATCAGTAGTTTCTGCAAGACTGAATTTACGGCAGATAAATCGAGTTCATTCCTATATTTCTGCGTGCGTAAAAATTATCTTACCTTCGTTTCGCGAACGAAATGAATCGCTGTTTTTTTTTTTTTCTGAGCTTCGTTTAGTTCTAGTGACAGTGCTTTAATTTTTACCAGTAGCTTTCACAGATTTCTTCAGTGAGCTGAAGGGGAAACTGATGAAAATACGGTAACGCCGCAAATTCGCATGTTTTCTAACGCATCGGCACTACTTTGAAAAATATTTCGGCGGTTTCGGATACTTGCTTCAGGCTTCGTATATGTTTTGAAATCATTTAGTATGACAAACTTTGTTTTTATTTCAATTTACCCAGTTTCTGTTACTGCAGAACAAATTTCCGTGATTGGAATATGATTCTAATCGAAAGCTAAATGGGAACTAAACTCGCGTAAAATTTTGCCGCTCAGCTGAGAAAACCGGAAATAAAATTGCACTTGCGTGGCAACCGCGTAGCTTGGCAACGAGATACTGTAATGGGCCCTTAAGGCGTAGCGAAATTATTTTGCTCTCAGAAGAAAGCCCCTAGCTTACTCTACAAGATGGCATAATTTTAATTGGCTGTGACGTCATATGGCGTCACGTGACGTCATTAGAGCCGCCATCTTGGATCCGCCATCTTGGATTTCAACATTTTCTTAGAAAGTCATAAAATAACGGAAATTGATGCAAAATCAAGTGAGAATGCTTATGGAATGTAAAAATAAACAAATCAAGCAATTCTGTTTAAAAAAACTGGAAAAAATAAAGAAAAATGTTAAAAATGACGATTTTTGGCAAGACCTGCCTGTATTTATGACGTTGCCATGGCAACGTCAAATATCATGGACACATGGTTGACATATCAAAATTTCGGCAAAGGATGAATGAACAGCTACTGAAAGTTTCAGCACAGTAGAGTAAACCATTTTCTCAAAATTTGGAAAAAACCTTATGGGGGGGGGGGTGGCATCCACCCCCCCCCCCCTTACGTCCGAGGGTTAAATAGAGGACTGGCTGCCTGGTATGACTAAGGGGGCTAGCGCCTGTCTGGAATCCTATATCTTTGAGTCTAACTGGTAAAATGCACACGTTTCAGTGGTCCTGCTTTTCCCAGGCGGACCAAGCGTACGGACCGGCGCTTACTACCGTTGTAAATGTGAATAGACAAAATGGCAGAGGATAGCAGTGGAATTAACGGCATTTAAGTTCTCCTAAAAGCAAGAATTTTATTTAAAACTCTTAAATCGAAGCCGCATTCACGCTACTATTGCTGTGGCGATGTGGTTTAGTTTTCAAAACATTTGGGCCATCCACATTTTGGATGGCAACTGTTCCACAACTCGGTTGGTTGTACAAAAAAAAAACATTTCTTTTTAAGTAATCTGAATGCGGGGTTGTGGTGCGGGGTTGTGGAAGCGTTAGCTTGTTTACATCATTGCTTAACTGGTCCATAAGTATTCTGGAGTATTATATTCCTTCTAAGGTTTTGTACATCTTTGTCCTTCTTGTCTTATCTGTGGTGACTGAGGTTTCGCTAGCCTAATACTCGGAACAGATCATCAACACTGCAATCAAAACGAGCGAACATTAAAGTGGCTATGTCACGCAATTTTAGGCAATTTTGGTACTGACAAACTGGTCATAGAATTGACTGAAATATTACAATAAAAGCTTAAAACTGTAGAAAAACTCAAAAGAAAGACATAAAGGCCAAAAGGGGCATTGAAGGGTAAAATTCGAGAAGATTAAAATGGATTGCGTTCGTGTAAACTTGAAAAACGTCGGCCCAACTTTTTTCAAGTTTATCTCAATTTGTATGCACCCACGGTGTCATTCACAATGATCGAAAATCATCCTTGTTTGTTACGTGGACGTGATTTTGCCAATAGAAGACTTTTGCTCTGCCAATTTAAAGTTTAGAGCTCTGAATTAACGAATTACATAAAATACCGTGATCTAGCCCCTTTAAGGTATTAAAATAATGTTATTTTTTCTCAAATTCCCTGTTTCACTGTGTCATGTTTACCAGTCAAAGCGTGGGAAAGGTCAAGAACTCGATATTTTATTTCAACAGAAAAACCATGCCCATGTTAAGTCTCAAGCTGCCCTGTGTCGAAACATAATTTCCTCAATGTAACAAAATTTACGTCGCTGTTATAAGTATAAATATTAAATTTTAAGAAATTGAGTATTGTATTGTAAGTAGTGTGTTGTAAACAATTTAATTGTCATGTAGGTAGTGTAAGCAGTGTATTGTCACTTGCCTTTTTCCCATCCCCTAGCAAATCTAAACTAGGATGAACGTTTCGAATTTTCAGATTACAGGGCATTGTGTAAGATAAGACACGAAAAAAATTTCTGTCGCAAAACGGCGATTTAACTGTACATGTGTATGCTCAGACAAGTGACAGGAAAGCAAACCTAGTCTGTTATGAAGCTACTATCCTTATTATTTTCGGCAGAATTCTGATATATCAGTAACCATAAAATTTACGAGGTTGTTCGAAGCTAGGACGTGACATTGTGCTGTGTCTCTCAAGACAGTTCATTTATTCCCAGAAATAATGTTCGCTTTTCTTAGAATACAAGGAACACCAGACCTGGTTCAGTTGGCAGCTTTATGTGTCAACCGTACTTTTCCTAGACGAAAGGAAATATAAAAGCAGATTCTTAATTTCATTCAACAATGACGATTGTCTATTCCATTTTTGTCGTGAGATTCGATTTCTGTGTATATGGAGGTGTAAAATTGATGCCTCCGGGATTGATGCCACAATTTCATTTTGCGCCTTTGATTCGTAATAATTATCTTTCTGTTCAAAACGCCTTCTTTGCCATGTTCTTTATATTCCCTGATATTCAGTTGCCCAAGAAAACAACAGAGTTATCTTACTTTGAAACATCCAGGAAAAAATAAACAAATACTGTCAAAATGGATAGCTAGACGTCTCGCGATGGCACCTACAAATTCTCGTCGGCCGTTTGGCAGGAAACGACTTATCCATCTTCAGAAATTCATTTCTTGCTGTTGTTCAAAACTGAAATTTCGTTTGCCTCAATCTCGAAACAACATATTTAAATAACACCGAAACATCGGTTATATTACTAACTAGACGGTACTTAATACCTAGCAAATGAATAATAGAGTTGCGTCGAGCTATCAATTTTACGAAATTGACCGACTCCACGAGCCTCAGCCTGAATAATCTCACCTCCTTTGCCGCCCAACTGGATTTCTTCCTTGACATTTGAAGCTTTTCTTTTACTCGCTCCTTCATTTCGTCTAATGTCCGAAGTCCTTTCGCCGGAATACCGAGGGCCGTCATTGTTTGCACCATTTGTATAATGTCATCAATTGCGTCGATGTCTTTTGCCTCAGCCATTTTTTACTAAGACAACAACAACCTGATCGCTTGCAATTTAAGCTGAATGTATAACAGCATCACACAGAGCATTGAAAAGGCGTCCTGGTTGGAATTTCGCTCGGTGTACCAACATTTCGTATACGAAAACAAAAAAATTAACCATTGCTTTCATAGCCTGTGTGCAGCCGTGTCGTTTTTCCGCGTGAGGAAATTGGAGACAGACAGATTATACAATCTTCGGTATTTCCAACGCCGTCGCGAGCTATCGGTTGAGCCGTCACCATGATAATCACGTGACAGGTCACGCAATGTTTGACAAAAAAGCAAAAATATAGCCATCTGAAAGCTTTAGGTGGCTTACCATAGCTCCTACTACAGTTTTGAGGGGTAAATGAGCACAACTTTTTACTATTTTCTCTTACATCGTACAACTATCATAATGCGTCTTTTGAACAATAGGAATGCTAAAAACGCTAAAACGATGACCGTGCGCTTAAGAGGGGAATGGGCACTAGTAATTTTAATGGTGTTTTTCTCATTATCTATGCGTATGACCACCTCAAAATTTTAGAAATTAGAAATAAACTTTGATGAAAAATTCATCCAAATTAAAATAAAATCTCTTAGACAGATTTCGAGTGACCGGTATTTTCAAAATAGGCAAAATATCAAATTTCCCACTTTTACGACAATTCCCTCTTACAAATATATATTTTGTTGCATAAATATTCTATCGGGCTCAAAGTCTTATCTCTGAAACTTGGAGCTTGGCGCATTCATGTACATTTAACGAAAAACGCCATTGAAAGTACTGTATTAAGCCACCTTAAAATTGTTTAACATTTTCGTCGAATAGATTAGGGGACCTCTTGCACAAACATTCAGTCATGTTGACATAAGAGTAGACCGTTTAAGCTCGTGGGCCTGGTTAGGGGAGGGGGAAGAGACTGACTTAGCGTGTCTACCCCTTTCATAGCACTAGTCTGAAGTATTGGGGTGGCCGAGTGGTTTAAGGCACTGGCGTGACAATTTTCTGTTACAGTCAGTCGGCCAGCCAGCAATTCAGTCAGTCAGTCAGTCAGTCAGTCAGTCAGGCAGTCAGCCAGCCAGTCAGTCAGTCAGTCAGTCAGTCAGTCAGTCAGTCAGTCAGTCAGCCAGTCAGTCAGTCAGTCAGTCAGTCGGTCAGTCGGTCAGTCGGTCAGTCGGTCAGTCGGTCAATCGGTCAGTCGGTCAGTCGGTCAGTCGGTCAGTCGGTCAGTCGGTCAGTTGGTCAGTCGGTCAGTCGGTCAGTCGGTCAGTCGGTCAGTCGGTCAGTCGGTCAGTCGGTCAGTCGGTCAATTTGTCAGTCGGTCAGTCGGTCAGTCGGTCAGTCGGTCAGTCGGTCAGTCAGTAAATTTGTCAGTCGGTCAGCCAGTAAATTTGTCAGTCGGTCACTCAGTCAGTAATTCAGTCAGTCAGTAATTCAGTCAGTCAGTCAGTCAGTCAGCCAGTCAGTCAGTCATTCGGTCAGTCATTCGGTCAGTCATTCGGTCAGTCCGTCCATCCGTCTGTTCGTCTGTCACTCAGTCAGTCAGTCAGTCAGCCAGCCAGTCGGCCAGCCAGCCGGCAGGCCAGCGAGCAAATCAGTCAGTCAATCAGTCGGTGGATCAGTCAGTCCGTCTGCCCGTCCGTCAGTCAGTTAGTCAGTCAGTCAGTCTACTTACCAGTCAACATTCAAAACATTCGTGCAAAAGGATTTTATTTAATCTGCTGAACAACCACCAATACTTTGTGCAAAATAGTCAAAACTAAACAATTGCATTAGTGACTGATAGCATCTAGTTGTTGAAATTATTTTACGATCTAGATAAAAGCGCTTGTATAGTAGACTTGACACAAATGTTGAACAAAAGCTTTTGAGGAAAGAATCTTTCAACTTCATTTACTTCCACCTTTTAAATTTAAACCGTTTTGACTTATTTATGTGTCAAAGATTACATTTTACGTCATTGACACTTGACCGTTGCTAAGGGCCTGTTTATATGGAGGAGAGTTCTCCCTGGTAGGAGGGTTACCCTCCATACCGAGCCACCCCGGGCGAGAGAACTTTTCATACGTTTCTTTATAAATAGCTGCGAACTGTTTATATGATAAATTGCAAAGTTGGCTCGGGGGGCAGGGTGACCCTGGTTAGAGTGTCACTCCCTTTAAAGGTACAGTGACCCTGGGGAGCGAGCCAACTTTTTTCCATATAAACAGTTTGGTTATTTTCGCCTCGCCTACCAGGGACAAGTTGACACATACAGAGCATGCGCAAAAGCTGCAGTCGACCAAAACAAACTACAGATACAGATACAGATGCAGATACATTGAAATCGAAGTCGGCGGTAAATTTGTCCAAAAAATGGTCGTGGACGATGTTTCAGCGTTCCTTATTTAAAAAAGGCAGACATAATAGATGTTTCAAAACAACTCTCGCCAGTCTTGAACCGAGAGGGCCAAGTTTAGGCTCGGTCAACAGGGACAACTTTTTCATATAAACGCTCGGCAAAAGATAGCACGGGGGAGAGGGTAGCCCTCCTACCAGGGACAACCCTCCTCCCTCCTCCATATAAAAAGGCCCTAAGAAAGACGTAACCCAAAGATTTAACCCTCGGACGTACAAGCAAACTCATACCCCCACCATCGTACAAGGGGGGGGGGGGTGGATGGAACCCCTCCCCAGAGTTTTCGTTATATTAAGGCGTAGCGAAATTATTTTGCTCTCAGAAGAAAGCCCCTAGCTTACTCTAGAAAACTACTCTAAAATAACGGAAATTGATGCAAAATCAAGTGAGAATGGTTATGGAATGTAAAAATAAACAAATCGTGCAATTCTGTTTAAAAAAACTGGAAAAAATAAAGAACAATGTTAAAAATGACGATTTTTGGCAAGACCTGCCTGTATTTATGACGTTGCCATGGCAACGTCAAATATCATGGACACATGGTTGACATATCAAAATTTCGGCAAAGGATGAATGAACAGCTACTGAAAGTTTCAGCACAGTAGAGTAAACCGTTTTCTCAAAATTTGGAAAAAACCTTATGAGGGGGTGGCATCCACCCCCCCCCCCCCCTGTACGTCCGAGGGTTAAATATAAATGACTGCATGCGTGTGAAACTGACAGCCAATGAACTTTCCACAACATAAAAACGTTTATTGTTAAGGTGTTAGGCAATGGTGCAAGCAAATTGAAAAGGACAATCTTTCCGACTTCATTGTTTACATCTTGTATTTAAAAATTCATCCGATGAACAAACAGATTATCATAGCTAGAAATTGCACATAAAATTTATTTTTCGTGCCAAGTTTGATTGAGAACGAAAAGAAGGAAAAAAAAAAGTTGTTTAAATGATGCATTCAAACTTTGCAAGGCGTTTTGTTACGGGAGAAATTTCCCTGTTTCAGTCATTCCTGTGTTTATCCGTATTAAGCATTTAAAACCTTTCAAAAAGCCAACAGTAGTTTTAAAGTAAAAACCAAACGCTTATTAAGTTCAATCTTATATTTTTATTCAGGAACGACTTGTATATTTGTCAACTGTTCTTAGTTAATTTCTTTGTAAGATATTCGTTTGTACTGAACTGTGTTCCTTTCGCTTAGTCATAACCGTGAGTTATTAATTTAAAGAGGGCGTCGAATTCTCATAGAACTTACACCTATAAAGGGCAGGCTTTTTGAGCGTTTGTCTTTCGCCGATGGGAGCAAAATGTAATATGATCGCATGACTTACGACCAAATGCTGAAGAAACAGTAATATTTAAAACGTCCGCTCCCCAAAATTAAGTTTAGGAGTTAGCAAAAAATTTTAAATTTCTCCCGCCGACGCAACATTCAATTTTCTTTAATAATAATAATAATAATAATAATAATAATAATAATAATAATAATAATAATAATAATAATAAAAGCTTTTATTTTTACACGATAAATGTTTTGCAGCATAGCTGATGTGGTCGTGTTTACAAATTACTATTGAAGCTAACTAAACCCTTAAATAACAAATAAAGACTACAAATTAAGTATTCCAAACAAACGAAAATACACAGCCTCTAAATCCCTAATACTTTCAAAGCACCCTTGAAACTTGCCAACGATTCTTTAAGGCGGGCCTCGTTATTCAAAGAATTCCATAATGTGGCCCCTTCATAAGTGATCGACTTTTTGAGAAAGTCAGTCTTTGGTCTTGGTACTGACAAGCAATTTTTCCTTCTAAGATTGTAATTAGTCTTCTGCTCCGTCCACAAGTGTTGTAATTGGACCGGAGCACCTCCAGATACACATTTGAAGACAAAACAAAGTACCCTGCGGATGTACATTTGCCTCAATGGTATCCACTTTGCTTGACGCAGTACGTCTTCTGAAGGGTGAACCAGTCTAAGCCGAAAATTATCTTGGCGGCACGCACATGGATTTTTTCTAAGTCACTAAAAAGTGTTGAGCCACACGACCCCCAGACTATCATACCGTACATTACAGACGGTAAAATTACTTTAAAATAAAAGTCTACTCTCGCAGGAATTGGCAAAAAATACAATGATCTCAAAAGGTTCAGTTTCTGGGTGAAACGTTTACACTGTTCTTTGACATGAATGTTCCATTTGAGTGCACTGTCTATTTGGATACCTAGACACCTTGCTTTCTTTAGAAAGCAATCTTTACATTTTGCTTTTTTTAACCCTCGGCGTACAAGGGGGGGGGGGGGGGGGGGTGGATGCCACCAAATTTTGAGAAAACGATTTACTCTACAGTACTGAAACTGTCAGTAGCTGTTCATTCATTCTTTGCCGAAATTTTGATATGTCAACCATGTGTCCATGATATTTGACGTTGCCGTGTCATTAGGGACCTTTAGCACCGACGCCGAGGACGTGAACGTCACCGACCGGAAGTTGAGAAAATGAACTTTGATGCTACTACGCATGCCCATTCGTGTGGAACTCGTCGTCCACACCTCGTTGAGGACGTCGTTTGCCGCCATTTGCCGTACAGTGTTGAACGAAGGTATGTTTTATATGTTTACTGTCTTTTGCTGACTTATTTTGGGGATTTTTTCAAGTGTCGGTACGTGAACAAGATAGGTACCGTAAGTTATTTGATCGAACCGTGAAGAACCATATTAATTTCTCGTTTTCTTTTCACCTGCAGAAAGAGCTTTGAGCTTTGCAGCTGTGTTTACAGTGATGGCGGATGATGATACAAAGAGTACAGGGTTCGTACATAAATCTTATAAGTGCTTTCTAAAAATATAAGTCGCATGCTTTCAACTGCATTTCATTGTAGCTTTGAAAATCAAAGTTGTCCGTTTAAATTTGCGGTTACCGTATCGACCAAGTTCCTTCTGAAATGTTTTATTTCTCACTAAGTTGTCGTTGATACTGAATGAAGCCTAAATTGTCGCAGAGGGTAATTTTTGTAATCAAAGATTGCCAACACGCGTTACACGTTTTATCCTATTTTAATTTTAGCCGCAAAAAATAAACAAAGCTTTATTTACAACTTAAAGCACTGAAAACTTAGTAAGTTATATACACTTGAGGCCTCGAGATTAAATATATTTTACTTGCAATGCAGTTTCAGACCTCTCAACCTCAAAGCACTGGAAATCTGGAGATTGAGGTCAAAAAATCTGGAGATTTCAGTAAAAACCGGGAGATTGATTAACTGACGAACAAAAATAACTAAAAGAGGCCTAAAACCAGGCGCTAATCAAATGACTTGTTACTCTGTTTACCGTGAGATTTCTGTTTCTCATCGTGAGATTGAAGTGAAAACCGTGAGTCTCACGACAAAATCGTGAGACTTGAGAGGTCTGCAGTTTAAATAATATAAACTGATTGTAAAAAATAATTTCACTCACTCACTCACTCAATCCTCTTCGCGCCCTTGGGCACATAAGGCCGTAAAAAATTCCATACTTAATAAAACAATTGTATTTGTTTTCAGAAATTATGCAATGAAATGGTCAGAAGAACATGATCGCATGCTTTGCACAGAAGTCCTTGTCTTGGAACCATGGAAATTCCCTAAGCAAAGCAAAGAAAGAGGAGAGGTCTGGGGCGAAGTAGCATTACGTTTAAATGGCACAAACTATCCCAAATTCAAAGTCAGTAAGCGTTCTGTCAGGGAAAGACTCACTCTTTTAGTCAACAAATACAAAGAAAAGATGAGAAAGGAGGAGCAAGGTTCTGGGATTGAATGTGACGATGAAACCGAATTAGAGAAGGCATTGTCTGAGATCATCGAAAAAGAGCAAGCAGCTGATTTGGAAAGAAAATAAAATTCAAATACTCTTACTAAGAAGAATGAAAGTGACAAGGCCTCTGCAGAAGAGAGTAGATTGAAGGCCATGGAGCGCCTGGGGCAAACCAAAAAGAGGAATGCTGATGCAAGCTCTGATCAAGTTACTCCACCAAAAAGCAGAAAAAGCACCACTGAAGCTATGCAAATTCTGAAAGAAAAGTATGAGAATGAAAAAGAAATCAGGAAGGAAGAAATGGAAATTAAGAAGAAAGAACAAGAAAATAGAGCTGCCGAGCAACAGATGCTGATGGTTCAGCAGAGACACAGCCAGCAACAATACCAGGATGTATTAAAGGTCATGACTGAACAGCAGCAGAGACAGGAACAGCAGATGCAAAATTTCCAAATGCTCTTTTTGCAGCAGCAACAACAGCAGAGCCAGGTACTCATGGGTTTACTGGAAAGAGTCCTGCCCAAGTCCTTATAAGAGGAAGGCAAAAGAGCTGTTTAGAAAAACATTTGCACACTTAAGCCTTTTGGAACTATGTTGTGGTTAACATTTTATTTAATGGTCAATTTTTAAAATTTAAATTAAAAAGATATAAAGTTGAAGTTTACGAAAACCTAGCTAGGTGAACCCTTTCACCCCATGGGGTGCCGAGTTAAGAACTGAAAAAAGTTAAATTTAATATTCATGTTTTGTTACAATTTTAAGTGTAACATGTGATTTTCATGGCAACCAAATGTTTTCCTTTAGGGTTGACCAAAATTTATATTTTTGTGTTTTATCTTTTAGAAGTTTTGAAGAACATACCAGAAGAGATCAAACCTTACTCAGTGTTATTGTCTTTATTGTCTATTTTAATGTATTTATTTTCATTTTTCTGGTTAATCAAGGGGGGTGGGTAGCCACCCAACCCATCCTCCTTGATCCACCCCTGAATGATCCCTTCCCTTTTTGCATTATTTTCTATTTTTTAAGAGGGGGTGGGGTACTTTCAGTCCACCCCCAGTCTAAACAAAGGCCAAGGCTAATAAGGGTTAAAGGACCATTCTTTGTAGAAGGGGGGGGGGGGGGGGGGTTGTTGGGATGTTTTATTTGTTCCTGCAATGTCCCCTTCCCTACAATCTGCATGTTTTGCCCCATAACATGTATTGTATGTCCAGGAAAATAATGCTGTATCATAAAAAAATATGTTGGGATCAAAAGATATGTTGGGATTTTTTATTTGTTCCTGTAATGTCCCCTCCCCTACAAACTGCATTTCATGCCCCATTACATTTTTCGTTTGTCCAGAAAAATAAAGCTGTATCATAAAAAAATATACAGCTATTTTACTTTATTGAAAGTATTGCTCCAGGGCGGGGGGCTCAATACCAAAGTAGTCGCTGGTGGTATTACCATAAAGGCATGTTATGGCATTACGAAGTAGTGTGCACACAACATACATTTTACCGACATTGCTTAGGCCGATCTTCAAATTCTTTTTAAAGTCAAGAAATTTGAAAGAGTTAATGACATCACCGAAAAGCCATTCCACTGAAATTCTTAACGCGCTCATGGCTTCGTTGTAATCCTGCATCGCGGGTGCAAGTGGGACACGACGAAACGGGGTTTGAAGATGCACACGGAGAGGGTAGGCCAAATCTCCATATATACACATGGGTTGGCCTACTGGAGAGAAAGCATACTGTTGAAGGTCACGCAATAGTCCAGAATCTGCCAACATCGACGGCGACAGAATCTGCCAACATCTGCCAACATCCCTCTATAAAAACAAAGAAAATAGGAGGTGAAAATAGAAATAGTTTGGGAAGTTTGTAGAGCTAAAAACAATAAAAACAACTTTCAATTTCATATTTTATTTTGTGATCGATTGTGTTTTAATAATAAAGTTCATTATAAGTACTAAAAAGAGAATCAAATTAAAAACTCACCAACTGGTCCATACAAGTTTCCTATTAGTCCATTTGGTAGGGACAGGGATTGAAATTTAAGGGCATGGACCCTTTTATGTCCATTATAAACTACTCTTTGATGTTCTCCGGGTCTTGAAATGGGTCGTACTGTCCCATCGACGAAACCAAAACAATCGTCAAGCGGGGCGCCTTTTCCTGATATAGCATCTGCATAACGCTGTAAAGCCCCAGGATTCAGAAGATCTCGATTCCATTGGGTTATGAGGTGTCCGTGAACGTCAAAGATATAGTCCATGACATCATTAGTGATCAAACTTATAACCGGTCGGCCAAAGCGCGGAATCATATCACTGAGTCGGCATGGATAGGCAACTCGTTTGAGAAGCATACATAAGGCTTATATGTCATCGCAAATACTCCTCTGCTCGCATTTAAACACTGGTGGTAGTTGGAGTGCTGCAATAAGGCGAGGAAGGTCTTGCTTCTCAACACGAAACTCTGCTTTGCATTCGGCGGAGTTCATAGAATCCAAATCGAATCGTTCGTAGTTTCCATGAGGGAAATCTGGATTTTTTGAACTGAAGGTATCGTAAAGCAATAAA
>NC_135765.1:9257997-9284002 GCF_052425735.1 Oculina patagonica | reverse complement strand
ATTTCCAATTCAAATTAAAAATAAATGAGTCCTCCAATTAAACATTTAATAGCCACAACACAATGCGTGTGTCTCGGTACTATTATTTGTACTGACAAAGGAAACAGCTGTTGATTACTTTTCTTTCGGAAATAATAAACTATTCCATTCTCACTGTCTACACTTGAATATCCGCAACGTTAAAGTAACTGTGTCACGGATTTTAGCCAAATTTAGACATACGAAAATGGCCACCAAATTAAGTGAAATATAAAAATAGCCACTCACAACAGCGAAGGAACATTCCATAGCACAGCAAATACAACACGAGGTACGGATGGACAAAAATTGAAGAACATTAAACAAATTGTGATATGCGTTCTTTAAAAACTGTAAGGTCGAACAGTTTTCAAAGTTAATCTTGTTTGTTTTACCTTTTATTATAACGCCCGGGAGACATACTTGTTTGTAATAAATCTATGGTTTTGTCATTTTTTTCTTGTTACAACTTTACTTGTTGTGTTGGTGATGGTCAATCCTAAACGAAGTCCACACTGGTGTCAGGCAGGGGTAAGTTATGTCCACATTGGCTTTTCAATCTTGTGCATTTGACCAATTCATCAATGTAATAAATACCATAAGCTCCTTATCTAATACGTCACATAGGACATAAATAGGACGCTAGACCTGCAGAATGACCAATGTTTGCAATATTTAAAAGAAAAAAGACGTAGCTAGGACTTAATTTGGCCTTAATTAGATGACATATTTAGGTTCAAGTAAGACAAGAGACATGGAAAATAACATTTTTGAGCCGGTATCCCCGGGGCATTAGAACAGCCAGTTTGTCCCAGTAGTGGGGCATTTGCCTGTTGGTATAAAAAAAATTCTAATTCCAGGGGTTCGTTCCGGGAGGGTGGGGGCATGGGCACCGCTGGAAATGACTGATGCATTATTACAGAAAAAATAACACATGATATACAAAAACCTGAACAGCAACAACAACAACAAGTAACAATGTTTCTAGATTACATATTTGTCCTTTAATATCCGCTATTGTCCACATACAAGTTTCCCTATTTCCTTGATTGAAATTTTTAACCAAAATTCACAGTCCATTGTGCCTAGTAAATGCTGTGGAAAAATAATTGATTTGTAGCCTATTCTTGCACGCATATCATAGAAGAACAGTTCGCCTAGATCATCCCATAATTATCTTCAATTACTTCTTTTTTTCTCAATGACCATGTAGGCGCTGACAAAATCAAGCCCATGATCCTCAGGGCACCTGGAGACCTCGTTTTCATATCGTTGGAAAAGCTCGTCGACTATTCTTTCCTTCTCTTCAGATGGTCGAGAATCAGAGAGACCTTGGGTTGAACAGTTCATAATAACAAGTTAATAAGTGACGACAGCAAGTCTACCGGTTGTTGCAGAAGAAATGCAAACTCAGCATACCCTGCCACAATTTCGTTTCAACAACGATATCTTTTTTATCCCCTTACCAGAGATAAAGGTCGTATTGCTCCAGGCCCTAATTGCTGGAATGTACCAACGAGCATGTTCTCTACGATCTCCACCATTCTTTAGCCAGCTTTCTCTGTATGGACACGGAATCACTTTGGTTTTTATGGAAATAAGTGACAGGCCAGCCTTTCGTACGGGTGAGTCGCTAGATCTGAATGGCTCTTTGAATTCATCTACAGTGCGCATGTAGTAAGCGAAGTTGGTCTTGTGAAATTCTTCCTGAAATACAAAAAAAAAATACAGGAAAAATAAAGGTTGTAAAAAGGGACGTCTATATTCCTGGGACACTTCCTATCAAACTTCATACGCAGGACAATACAACAAGATGTAATTTGAAAAATATGAAAAGGATATTAGTTCCCATCTCAAATCTCAAACGTCTTACGTTTCCTGATTGATATTACTCCTATCTTTGAGCATTATACTGCTGGGACGGATTTCTGCTGACTGATAATATTATTTTTCAGGCCAAACATGAAAACGAGAAGAAAAACTCACTAACTAACTAGCTATAAACTAACTAACTAAATAACTAAATTAAATAACTAACTAACTTACTTATTTAATAACTAACTAAACAAAATTAAAAAAAAAAAAAAGAATTTGAAAACGAGAGCCTCGGGTTTGCATATAATGCAGTTGGCTCCCATCCTCGCCAAACCGTTACTGTTGGGATTTAGCTCCTTAAAATCATGCAATACTTTACAGTGCCCACTCAAAAACCCCCTCACTTGTGTAATCAAACCATCAATTACTAATCCTTGCCACAGTTTGCTCAACTTGTGTTCTTTGGAGACTGGTATGCTTTTTGTCGTTCCTGCAAATTGTCCTTCTTCGTCAATGGCAAGTTGAACAAAAACCATTCGACTGCCTGAAATGAAAAGGCAGAAGTTAAATTTAATTAACACTGCTGTTTGCTAAAAACGACCGTGTGGTGTTGCCAAATCATGTCAGTAAAACTTTGCAATGTACAGCTTACATGAACTATGCTTTCACAAACATGTGTAAACGTGTTTGTTTTTCCCGCGAGTAGTTACGTGTTTGGTGTGCACAAGCAAATTATTTCCTATTCTCACCGGGGCCCGCGCTAACAAACACCCTAATTTCCCATATCACGTGCCCAGTTACTTTGGCAACGGCAAGCCATGCCGCTGACTATGTACAGGTATATATATAGCTTCTCAGTTGATGTGTATTCTATCTTTTCGTGAATTGCTGGAGGACTAAAGCATTGGCGACCCACCCACCTCCCCACAGCCATGACCTCTGTACATGTCGTATTGGAGCTATCGCTCTTTCTTACCTTCGGAGACGCCTCGTTCCCATAACTTAACTATAACCGGGGTGATTGAGAGTAAGGGCTCCGGTAGGGATTGTTTACTATTTTCTGATGGATTTATTCAATAATTAGAGAAAAAGTGAACAGAATCAGCAGCTTTCTGACGTTTGCCGTTTGCCGTTAATAATAATAATAATAATAATAATAATAATAATAATAATAATAATAATAATAATATAATAATGGTTTATTAACAGTATATCCATACTACATGGCTTAATAATAATCTCTCTAATATGATCGTAATTCGAGAAAAAACGAAAAATGAACCTGAAAGAACATATGCGCGTCACGTAAACAACCTGATTATGCAAGAGCCAACACTGGTAAAATTATTTTTTCGAGATTTTAAAAATAAAGCATGCATGCAAAGTTCCAACCGGCTCTAACTAAAAGTTGCGAACTACCTGGAGCCATCTCCTTTGCTCTATACAGTAGAATTGTTTCCCAGTCCTTCGCTGCCTGTTTCTTAAAAATCTCAGCCTCCTCCTGTTTTGTAATCATGCTGTGATGTAATGCTCCTGTAATGTCACACGGCTTTCTGCTCATCCAGTGAAAGGCGGTCGCAGAAAATCCTAAATTGACTGAGTTAGCAGGCAGGCAATGGCGGTAAAAGTTTGTCCCACATGCCGTAACAAACACGTTGGCAAAGTCTGCAAGATAGCTTTTTGGGCCTTCTATAAAACCTACCGAAAGAAACAAATTGAAAGTTAGTTCAATAACTCTTTATCTTCATAGAGCATACGCCATTGACACTGGACTAGGTGCGAAAGCTGCGAAAGAGGTCTTGAACACCAGCTGTGAAGGCAAAGCGGCTATGCGTCACTCTGGCCAACCACTACCACAAGAGGTCCATCTAGATGTAGTGGTTGTCACCTCTGCCTCTATAGCTATCCTCCTTCCTCTATTTACACTTATAGTTCAACACTAAATCTTCTCCGATTCTGATTGGTTTAAATTGATCACGTGACGCGATAGTGTTCATCCGCGGAAGGCACTATTAGCCCAAGTGCCCATCCGAGAAAAATGCCCGGATGGATAGTGCCCGCCCGTGAATTTTTTTGTAAACAAGCGTGCCTGCAGACAAAAAAACCAACCAAATTCACTACATTTAGTGAGTTTCTTGTCTGGTTTTGTTTCGTTTGTTAAATTTCGGCTTTCAAAAGTGTTTTATCCTGAAAAGTAAAAAATAATTCCCGATGCTCGTTTTTGAATGTGCGGCGCGGAAGAAAATTTAGTAAACTAGCATATTAGCTCTCGAAGTTTCGCTTCTTGGTCTAATATTTGACACACATGTACAGGAGTGGTTTTGGCACAAATCGAGACAACTCGCTCGGCTCGCCCGGGCTCGCCTCGCTCCTTGTCTCGATTAGTGACCAAAACCACTCCTGTACATGTGTGTACAAAAATAGCGAGCGGCAAACAAAAATCTCTGCGGCTTGAGCGCTCAAAAATATCAAGCTGAATTGCTGTGCCAGAATTAATTCCTATTGAACAAATATTTTTTCTTAGTATAAGACAAGATGTCTGCTGCAAGTTATTCGCAAGAAGTTTTGCAACAACTCTTGAAGGAAATTCGTGAATTTGAAAGAAAACCTCAAAGAAACGAAACTTTTTTACTGGCCCAATCCGATTTTAACGAATGGCTACGCGTGTGGAAAATGACCATACCAGAGGGTGGCCGTGCCAGCAAAGACCTTTTTGTATTTCAAAAGAAAACAAAAGGAAAGTTTATTGATTTGGTAGAGAATGAAATAAGAGATTTGAAAAGCGTAAAAGTAAGTTTTGAGATGAAAATAAAATTTACAAAAGAAAATTTTGAGACTGGTTTAACACAAGAGATGGAGCATTATTTTAAAGAAAAAGAACCGCACGTTTTTAACGAACATAATAAACAACAGATAATACAAGAGTTCGATAGATTTATTGAAACAGCAAAGGGCCAAATTGAGGCTTGGTCAGAGCGGGGCTCAGGGTGGGTTCTTGAAAGAATAATGGCAGCGTACTTGAATGTTGCACGCTATCAGCCATTGAAAGGAGGAACTTACTTACCCCTCCCAGCCAATTTGGCAAACAAGAAAGCAATCATTAACGTGCGAAACAGGGATAACGAATGTTTGAAGTGGGCTCTAAGAGCTGCTTTATTCCCACCAAGAGACGGAAAAAACTTGCAAAGAACAAGCAAATATCCGGTTAACGACGGAATTAACTACAGAGGAATTGTCTCCCCAACACCAGTAAAACAGATTGACAAGCTTGAGGCGCAAAACAGCAGCCTCGCAATAAATGTGTTTGGCTGGGAAGACAATCGTGTGATTGTGCACAGAATAAGCAAAAAAGAAAAAACAATTCCTCGTATAAACCTTATTTTAATTGAGTCTGAAGAAATTCAGCACTATTGTTATGTAAAAAGAGTAAGCGCTTTACTTTTTGATCAGAGCAAAAGGTGTTGTAAAAAACACTTTTGCATGATGTGCTTGACCGGTTTTTCAAGAGCGGACTTGCTCGAGAACCACGAAAAATATTGCAATGGCATGAACGGCAGGCCGACAAGGATCGAGATGCCGGAAGATGGGGAAAACACCCTTTTTTTCCAAAATCATAACAAACAGATGAGGGCGCCATACGTGATATATGCCGACTTTGAGGCATTGATAAGAAAGATTGAAGGCCGCGAGCGTGGCCCAGAAAGCAAACAAAAAAGCTACACAGAGAAGACAGAAAAGCATGAGGCATGTGGTTTTGCTTACACAGTTGTAAGGAGTGATGGCAGAAACAAACGACCAGTGGTTTACAGAGGTGAAAATGCTGTTGAAGTGTTTTTGAACTGCCTTCAAGAGGAAGAGAAAACAATAAGAAATAGTTTGTCATTGCCAAAACCTCTTGTGATGACTTCAGAAGATTGGGTAAAATTTAAAAATGCAACTGATTGCCATATTTGTGAAAAAAGTTTGATAAAAGATTACTTTTTAGACTCACTGCCAGTTTGGGAAATCGAACAAGAATATGCAGAACCTGAATATTGCGGCCAATCTCATAAAAAATGTTTCTACACAGAAAAGAAAAAACATTTTTATTGTGAATACGAACAAAAATATTACAATTTTTTCTTAAAAAGGTTAACAGAAGAAGAAGACAAAGAAGATGCACAAAAACAGGAAAACTGCTTCTTTTGTGGCAAACCTTTACTTCAGAAAAACTTCAGAGATGTTGTAAAGGATCATTGCCACATCACAGGCAAGTACCGCGGAGCCGCGCACAACGCATGCAACCTGAAAATGCGAATAAAACCAAAAACGGACCAAATACCAGTTGTATTTCACAACCTGAGGGGCTATGATGCACACCATTTAATGCAAGCGATGTCGAAGCTGTCGCAAGCGACACAGAAAGAGGTGAAATGCGTCGCCAACAACATGGAGAAATACATTACATTTTCATTTGGTGGTCTGCGTTTTATTGACAGCTTAAACTTTCTACAAGGAAGCCTCGATTCACTTGTAAGCGCAACACCGAAGGAGTCATTGAAAATAACAAAAGTCATATCAAAAATAAACAGTGAAAAAAATGCAGAATTTGGGAAAAAATCAGAAAATCATAAAAAAGCAGAAATAGAAAAAAATGCTGAACTTCTTTACAAAAAGGGGGTTTATCCATACGAGTACATGGACTCACGGGAAAGATTTGAAGAAACAAGTTTGCCAGACAAAAAAAAGTTTTACAGTAAGCTAAACGATGAACACATTACTGACGAAGAATACGAGCATGCAAAAAGTGTGTGGAAAACTTTTGGATGCGAAACTCTTGGAGACTACCACGATTTGTACGTTAAAACTGACGTAACTCTTTTGGCTGATGTTTTTGAGAACTTTCGAAACATATGCCAAGAAAAGTATGGCCTCGATCCAGCTCACTATTTTACATCGCCTGGCCTTTCTTGGGACGCACTCTTGAAAAAGACAGGCGTGCAGCTTGAGCTCCTTACAGACTCAGAAATGCATCTCTTTGTCGAAAGGGGAATAAGAGGAGGTATTTCCATGGTAAGCAAGAGATATGCCAAGGCAAACAATCATTATGTTGAAGGCTACGATCCAAGCAAGCCAAAAAAATACATAATGTACCTCGATGCAAACAACCTTTATGGGTGGGCAATGAGCAAGCCACTGCCAAAAAGTGCTTTTAGATGGAAAAGAGTTATGCCGAATGAAAAAGAAATAATGAGAAAAAAAGAGTTTGCAAAAACCGGCTGGATATTGGAGGTAGACCTCGAATACCCTGCAGAACTGCATGAAGAGCACAACAGTTACCCTTTAGCTCCTGAGAAAAAGAAAATAGATAAAGACTTATTTTCTCCTTACCAAAAAAAATTAATAAATGACCTTGATATGGATCCACCTGACAGTGAAAAGCTCGTGTTGACTCTTGAGGACAAAAGTAATTACGTTGTACATTATCGAAACTTGCAGTTTTATCTGAAACAGGGAATGAAACTAAAACATGTACACAGGGTGTTAGAGTTCGAACAGGAATGTTGGATGGAGCCGTACATCCGGATGAACACAGAATTCAGGAAAAAAGCGAAAAACGACTTTGAAAAGAACTTTTACAAGCTCATGAATAACTCAGTTTTCGGAAAAACAATGGAAAACCTGCGTAACCGTGTTGACATAAAAATAGTGCGAAGCAATGAAACAAACAAAATAAGAAAAATGGTTGCCAGCCCATTGTACTCAAGGCATGTAATGTTTTCAAACGACCTGGTCGGGATTGACATGCGCAAAAGCAAACTGTTTCTTAATAAGCCTGTCTATACAGGGATGACTATCCTTGACAACAGCAAGATACTCATGTACGATTTTTATTACAACCATCTGAAAAAGGTATACGGACAACGATGCGAGCTATTGTATACAGACACAGACAGCCTTTTGCTCGAGATCGAAACAGAAGATATTTACACAGACATCGAATGTAACAAAACTCTGTATGATACAAGCGACTACCCAAAAGAGCATCCACTCCATTCATACGAAAACAAAAAGGTCTTGGGGAAAATGAAAGACGAATGCGCAGGAAACCCAATAAAAGAGTGTGTTTGTCTTAGACCGAAAATGTACTCGATAATGACTGATGTAGAAAGTGAAAAGGTTTTGAACAAAATAAACAACAAATTTCCCGAAACATACATATCAGAGTGTGATTGTACGGGACAAAAAATATACTCGATAATGACTGATGTAAAAAGTGAAAAAAAGTTTTTGGACAAAATAAACGACAAATTTACCGAAACCTTTATATCAGATTGCTTTTGTACGGGACAGAAAAAGTCAACGATAAAGGTGGACGAAAAAAAAATAAAAAAAGCGAAGGGTGTAAAAAAGTGTGTTGTCAAGAAGCAAATAATGCATGAACAGTATAAGGAAGCGCTTAAAGGACCAAAGCAGCTGTGGCATGGAATGAACATACTTAGAAGCGAGGGTCATGAGATTTACGGAATGCATCTCAACAAGGTCTCGCTGTCGCCTTTTGACTCAAAGCGATGGATAGCGGATGATGGGATACATACAAATGCTTACGGATATAAGCCGACATAAACAGAACGTTTATAGCTTTTCTGGTGGTAACTGTGTATTTGGAGGAATAACAAGCAATTCTTCACGCACGAAGCCGCGCTTGGGACCATCGTGCAAGTAATAAAGCACTGGCTGATCAGGTTTAGTAACAGACCTCTCAATGCTGTAGACTTTTAATGACCAAATCGGATCTGTTGCCCTTTTTACACCACCTTCCAGCTCACCAGGTTGGTAGAGATAGCGCACATTAATGAGAGAGGGGAGTTTTTTTCTTTCTTGCCAACAGGTCTTGTATATTTTGAGGACGGTTTTGACGAAACAGCCTTTTCTTTGATTGCGGCAGCTGGTTTCTTACCAGTAAGACTGGTTACTTCGTTGTTCAGAGCGGCAACAACTTCGGGTAGCCTTTTTACCCACGCTGTCGACCGCTGGCCAGATGGCAGGGTCAACTCGACACCGTACTGATAACCAAACAGGCGCTCTGCCAGTGTTTGATTAAAACGTTCAACAATGGCTTGATCTCTGTGGATGTTAACACGCCCGCGCCTAATATAGGTTTTGTGATTTTCCATTTCTTTGGTAACAGCGCCCATGAATTCGCGCCCGGGGTCAACTTGCAGCATCTGTGGCCATTTTAGTGCACTTCGCCTGTAAATTGTCTGAAAACCTTTGCAACCTCAGTTGAATCTTTGGAGGTCAAAGGCTCGGCCTCTTTGTAACGGCTGGCAACGTCAACAACAGTCAGCGCGTATTTGTAAACTTTTCGCCCTCGCGGCAGTTTGTCGTGTGGCAGAAAAAGAAGGTCCGCCTGGTGGACCGCGTTAGGAGTAGAAACATCGAATTTTGGGCGAGGAACGTATCGGGGTGCCGGAAGGTAGATCTGCCAAAGGGCCTGCTTAACGAGCCACTTTTTAGCAGCATCTTCGGAAACCTTGGCAGCCTCGGCTAATTTTTTTATCGCGGCAATTCCTTTCCAATAGCCCTGGGGGCTATAGTAGACTTTCGAGATCTTTGCATCCATGCGTATACAAGAAAAAAAGAAAAGTTTAAAGAAACCGAAAGGCAGCGTACCCAAGTGCAAGCGCGCCAGCGCCAACGAACATAAGTTCACCTTGTTTCTGCTGCTCGCTTGGCTGATAAAAATCAGAAAACTTTGGCTCTTTTGGAGGAATCATTTGCTTGTCAGGATGTGCCTGGTTGTAGAGTTTGAAAGCGTAGTCAGTGTTAGTGAAGTTCTGTTTGGCCTGCTCTTTTATTTCCGCGTTGGTTTGTATCCAGTCGAGGAGCTTGGTGCGGTCGCGAGAGTATTTCGCGTAAGCTGCCTGGTAAGCCTCGAGAGCTTTGTCGTGTCTTTCTTTTTCTTTCAAAGCAGCATCATCACCACCACCCAAAGCGCGAGCAAGGTAGTTGCCACCAATGAAAGCAGCGGCGTTTAAGATCGCTCCGCCAGCCATAATAGCGATGCTTGCCATTGTGTGTCTTTGTTCTTATATTATGCGAATTTTTTTTAATTGGTTGGGAGGATTTTTTGGTCCTCGAGATATTGTTTTAGTGCAAGACTGCCTGTCATGACGGCTGTGAACTTTACATAGTTCATAAAACTGCTGCTTGGGTCGGATGTAAAGTTTTCTTTCACAACTTTTTTGGCAGCCCAGCCGATTCCGGCGGCTAGACCTGTAATGGTGGCTGCATCCATGAGTGTTTTCACGAGTTTGTTGTCGGACATGACGGTAGAACTTAGTTCAGTATAAAATAAAAAAAAAACATTTAATTGAAAATTCATTGTTCCCCTTCTTCTTGAGCGCTTTCGCGCACTTTCACGAAAATATCTGGGTTTTTTGCAATCCAAACGATTGTTTTGACGCACTTTTCGTGAAAGTTATCCAAACCAAGCCAACCGTTGAAACTGCAGCAACGGTTAACATAAACTGTTGGATGTCAGGGACTTTCCACATTTTTATTATAAAATGATGAAAAAATATTTAATTGAAAGTTTATTAATCCATCGGACGAATTCCTCTTTTTGGTTGCGGAATTTTCGATGATGCGCTGATTAGCTGCCGCTCTGCAGGAGCCTCTTGAGCTGGCTCGGGTTCTGGTGCCGTGCCTTTGGCTGGGTGGGTTTTGCTCTTGATAAAGGCTTTGATGTCTTCGCGTTTGACATAAGTTGTAATAATTGCAACGCCAATGCCCAGCAAAGAGATCCATTGATTTGTGCTTAGACCGCTGGATTCCGGCGGAGACTCGGTCGGAGCTGGTTCCGTTACGGGTGGAGTTACATTTCGCTTAGCAGCCGCAGATTTCTTTTCCTTTTCTTTTGCAATTATGGCAGCGGCCTCGACAGCAGCTTTTTTCTGTGCTTCACGAGCCTGTTTTGTTTTTTCAGCTGCAAGCTTGCCAGCAGCCACTCGCTTTGGATTTTTGGCAGGTTTTGTTGCAGGAGTTGTTGAAGTGACTTGTGGAACGTTTTCTTGAACAACTGCAGGTTCGCTCGGTATTTGTGTTTCAGGGTCCGCCATTTATTAGAAAAAATAATATATTTAAATGAAAAATGCTTAGCAAACTTTTTTGGTCAGCATTTAATGAGCATTGTTCAGTAATTACTTAGCATTTTCTTAGCATTGCTTAGTAATTTACTCAGGAAGATCTTTATGCTCGCTTTCTAGAGTCGCTTGTGGTGCTGTGCTGTAATCAATGTGCTTTGCCGTTATCAAAGCAACAGAAGCTGGAGCAAGAAACTTGCCGTATTTGAAAGACAAACCGCCGACAAGATTGGAAAGCTCGTTGTTGATGATGTAGTCATTTTTAAGCTCTTTTTGCAAAGCTACAATATTTTTTAAGGGCACGAACAGACTTGCGGCTTTCGTAAAAAGAGTGAGCGCGCTGTCGATAAGATTTTCTGTGGTCTTGGCCCCAACATACGCTTCGTACCTCTTGAAGTACTTTTCGACGTCTTTGTCCGTCAAGCGCTTTACCTGATCGTGAGTTAGCTGCACACCGATTGCTTCTTTAGACTTGCCTGTTGAAACAAGTCTTGCAAGCTGTTCACGTAAAGCTGGAATGTCAGGTCCCGCTGCTTGCATCTCTGACGGCATACTGCCTGGTTCAGGTTCAAGCAATTCCATTACGGACGTTTCTAACATAATTCGTTCACTTGCAGTGATATCGGTGGAAGTTGCGAACGGGTCAGCCATTTATTACTCTAAAAAATATGTTCAATAAAAAAATTCTGTGCCGTAAGGGTGGCGATGAGAAATAACAAGATGCGAAAACTTATTTTTTTTCAGCTTTGAAATGACTTCTTTGTAATCTTCATGGGAAAGTTCGCCAGCGTAATCCTCAAAGATTGCCTTCGTGGTCTTGGCAGAGGGGGTGTAAAAGAAAACGATTGCCGCAACATTTTCGCGGAATGAGGCTGTTATGCTTGTCATTTTTTGAGTCAGCACCCATATGCTCAAGCCTGCGTGGCGAGCAGAGAAAGCAAGATTCACCAACTCCCCCGTTCGCCCTTTCACATCTTTAGAAGCAGCGCAGTCGTCGAGGATGATAAGCGTGTTCGCACCCTCAAAAAGAAAGCTTGAAAGCTTTAACCAAGATTCAACCTCGTGCTGCTCGCAAATGAAAACAAAAAATCGAAGATCTTCCTCAGCAAAGCGATAATAAGTCTTGTTGTGCGCGAAAGTCGGGCATATGAGCACGATGTAGTCAAACTTGCCTCGGAAAGGGCCACAAAGCTGATTGACCACGTACCTTGTTTTTCCTGAGTTTGTTGGTCCCACAATGAGGGCGTTGAAGGGTATATTGGCAGGATCCATTTCAGAACTTCGTTCTTATATTATAAAAGCACAGATTCTAACTGCCTGCCAATTATATTCATTTGGGCGTCGCTGATTACGTAAATGTGGCAGTTCAAATTACCTGAGCCGCTTGTTTTCCTCTCTAGCTCAAGCTGGACACCGTCCTTTGTGTTCACAAGGCGCTTGCCGCTTCCGTGCATCGAGTGGTCAGCCATGGAACGCAGATCAATCAGAAGGCCGAACTTGTCTTCTGTGTAAAACTTTTGCAGGGTCATGTGCTGCGTTTTATTTTTTTCTTTCATGTAGAATCTTTTAACTTCTTCCCATATGTCCATTCCTTCGATGCCGTTGTTGTACAGCATGTTTGGCGAGCCGTTGACAGTGACGCTTACTTTTGTAAGGTCTGGGTTAATGTACTTTTCCGAGATCCTTGCACCTTTGGCATATTGCTCTATAAAAAGTAGCAAGATACCTTTTAGGGACCTCCTCTGAGGGTTGACCTTAAGATTCAGACGTGTGTCGGATCCTTTTGCAAAAGTAACAACTTCGGCACGCTGGATGTGGTCGTAAGCGAACTCTTTGCCGCCCGAGTAAGCGCTGAACGCCTCATCTGCAATTTCCTTGCTTCTTATCATTTCGTACTCTAGCTGTATGTTTGTCAGCTTGTATTTCAGTTTTGTTGCATCTGAGCCTCTTACAACATGTTCGGCTGCCGCGAGCTTCAGTTCAAAAACAAGATCGTTGTATAGTGCCTGTGGATAAAATGCACCGTGGTCAGTTAAAATCTGGTGTTCCAGGCGTATCCGGTATTTATTTCCATATAGCTCATTCAGCTTTTTTTCTGCGTCAACTCCTGAAGTTTTCTTATCGCCAGCATTTGAGCGAATTTTGTTGAGGTCCTCGCTCTGAATGCCCTCTGGCACCCTGTCGTCGCGCTCCTCCTGCGAAAGGAAAAAATCCTCAAATATTTTGTAGATGTCATAGCCAACCGTGTCCTGCACGACGGTGCCTTCATACTTTACAACAAACTTGTCGACTAGAGCTCGGCTGACGTTGTCAACCAGAAAGTTGTTGGCATGGCCTCCGCTCAAGTCGATGTTGAAGCGCAGCGCCAGCGAGCCAGGCACAATGACCTCGTTTTCGTTCAGCTTTGGCACTGAAACATACAACGTTTCCTCTGGATTGGCTTCAGTGCGGTCAAAAGTGATTCGTTTTACAGCTCGCTCGGCTTTCAGTGCGCCGAGGGTTTTCTCTACGCGTCCCGGTCGAAGGTTTTCTTGAACAGGAGCCATCTCTCGATTGGTTTTATTGTTAAATTGAAAAGTTTAATTTGAAAATATATATAAATTACGTGATGGCAACAGGTGGTGGTGATTTTGGATACGAGGACCCTGATTTGGACCGAGATCTTGACCACAACAGTGATAACGATGATGAAGAGGAACAAGAGGTCGACACAACCCGACCATTTCAGCCCGGGATGGTATCCACACCCTACCATGGGGGTGAACAACATGAAATGCAAACAATGCAGCACGAACAGAGCGGGCTGCCAGAAACATCCTACGACGAAACACCTTTGCTTGAAAGAACCCCTTCAATAAGTGATCTTCAAAATGAAAGTAATTTGCGACAAAAACTAAAAAAAGCAGTAGACATGATAAAAGGCAAATTTCCCAAAGCAAACTTTGAAAAAATAAAAATCAGAAGAGGCAAAGGGAAAAATGAGGGTAAAATTGTTGCTGTAGGAACAAAAAAAGGCGAGTACAAGATTCTAAAAGAAAATGAGTCAGGCTTCATGAAAAGCTTTTTAGACAGCTTCAAAGATGAACTTGGGCCGTCAGCTGAAGATATTATTGCTCAAAAAAATGAGAGCATAAGAGATGTACGCCAAACATTAAGAAAAGCTGAACGCCAAAGATTAAGAGAAGCTGAAAAACAACTTCAAGAGGCCCAAAAACTCGCATCGGAAAAAGAAAAAGCCGCCCTAGAAGTGCAAGATCTGAGAAACAAAATCGAGCGAACTCAAGCTCAGATTGAAGCACTTACTCAAGAACACGGTTCGAATCTTGAAAGTGATTCAGAACTACGGAGACTGCAGCAACTGAAAAAAAATTATCAAAAGGATCTTGACAACGCGAAAAAAGAGGTGGTGGCCATTGAAAAACAATCGAAGCAGAAGACAAAAGAACAAACACGGGTCGACCAACTCAGGGCAAGCCTCGCTGCCAAAGAGAGAGAAAGAAACACTTTGCAAGAAAGGCTCAACGACACAAGAGCGTTGGATGATCTAAAAGAGCAAGAAGCCGAGCTGAAGCGACAAAACGATGAAGATCAAGCAGTAATACAGGATGAAAATACATCCCCCACTGACAAACAAGCTGCTGAAGAAAGAGTTGCGGAAAGAACTGAGGAACTTGGACGTTTGCAAACACAGATTGCGGAAAGAGAAAGAGCGCTTCCACTTCGTGAGAGGATCAAAGAAATCTTCAAAAAAATGGCGTGACAGTAACAGCAATCTTTCTTGCTGCTGGTGTCACGATTGGTGCTGTAATTGGTGCCATTACAAACTCTTTGAAGGCTACCGGCAAAGCGTTGGGGAAAGGCTTAAGTGATGTTGGCTCAAAGGTGGCATCAGCTCTGCCCGGTCTTATTGGCTCGATTGTAAGTTTTCTTTTCAAAACAGCTGGTAAAGTAATTGGCTTTCTTGCAGAGCACACCTGGCTGCTTATACTTGCTGTGGTTGCTTTTCTTGTTGAAAAATACATCAAAAAGAGACGTTAACGCATAAGGGTGTAGATCAAAGCTGCAGCTCCAACCGCACCAACAGCGACAGTTGCTTTGTTTATTTCGTGTGCATCATTGACTTCGACATTTGTCGCTTTAGCGCTTTGCGCGCTTTCAGCTTTAGCACCTTCTGTGCTCACTGGTGCCGTAGTTTTTTTTGTGTCCCTTTGTGACTCCTTGTGTATAGGATTTGAAGGGTGGCTGTTTGGTGGGTTTACCTTTGATGGTCCTCCGGCCATCAGTTTAAGAGCTGCTTTTTTTGTTGATTTATTAACATCATTATTCAATCCTATTTTCATTCCTGCTACAGCCTGCTTCAGCTGATTGTTGTAACCGACAACGCTTTCTGTGTTTATCACCATACTACCCGGCATCAGCCAGGCACCAGGGCAGACAGCAAGGTTAAGCCGAACCTTCGCTTCATCGATAGAAAGTTGGTATCTTTGAACTGACTTTGCCAGATCTGGTTGCCTTATAGCGTCTTCAACCAACACGAGGAACTCACTTTGAGCCTCCTTTGCGCGGCCGCCTGTGCCAAGTATGCTACTTCGAACGTTGACCTGCGAACCCAGAATACAGTAGACAAAAGCCTCTATCGACTGGTTTACTCTCGACAAACCTGCCTGAGTCAGCCCTTCTGCGGCGTTAGGACAAAACCAGTCTGCCTGTGCATATGCAGCGTCGTCTGGCTCGATATATTGAATTAAGTTACCCTTGCTTGCAGCTCCCCCTTCGTCCGAAAATTTATCGTAATCGGGGTATTTTGCTCCAGAATTTTTTGGTCCAATGTTAGTAAACCAGATATAAACATCACCAAGCCCATGATTGGCACCTCTTGTGAAACGAAAATCGCTTGACGGGTCGACACCGAACTCAGCGCATATTCTTTTATACGAAGCCACGTCGTACTTGTTGTCGAACTGGCTAAACGTTGGGTCGCCTGGCAAGGCGCTTACGCTCTGAATTCCGCCCATCTGAAACAATATTCGCCTTATTGTAAAATAAACGTGAAAAAGGTAAAAATTACGCACAACAGGTGGCAAACTGAGAGCTGAGTGTTCTTCATCAAAAATTTCACGACTTATCCCACTGCCTGTTGTCGCGCACCAGACAGCAAAGTTAAGTTGTTGAGGCCAGTAGCCAATATTTGGGCTAGCAAGCCACCTTTTTGACTCTTTTCCTGATGTATGCTTCAGTTTTGTTTTTTGAAAAATCTCTCTTAATTTCGTTGTGAAATATTGATCTGGTGTTACGTAGATGTTGATTTTGCTGTTAAATATTTTTTTCAAACTCGGTGCGGCTTCGTGAAATCCAACCGCGGGAATTGGTAAAGATGCGCCTTTTGCGCCGCTTGGTGACAGCTGTTGTGGAAAACCGCCTGAAATTTGATTCACCCCCAGTGCTTTTTTCATCTCTGGGCTCCAATATTTGCTGTCAGAGCCAAAAACATTTATCAAATGGCCTTGCTCTGCCTTGTAATAAATGTCTGCCGTTGCTGTGTGGTTGTACGCGAACTCAACCTGTGCAACAAATTTTGTTCGGTCAGCGTTTGGATATTTTGCAAGAAAAGGTTTCCATGCCTTGTCTTTTGCCGCTTCAGAAATTGTAGTTGCTTCTGGGGTTTTCATCCACTTCATAAAATCTCTTTCTTTGGAATCAAGAAAAATTGATTGAGAAATGTCATCAGCTCTCGGAATAGGCGGAGCCATTTTATATTAAAGATTTATTTTTCAAAAGATAATTATAAAGATGGTTGTGCTCACTGTCACCACAACAAAAAATCCGAAAACTGTTTATTTTGACCAGCCTATTCCTAAACCGAGCTATATCCGGCTGCTAAGTTGTTCTCTTTACAACAGCTGGAATAGTTTGGAAGAGGATGGAATAGTTTCTTACAAAAAAGGGAACGAGGAAAAGGAGGAAATGCGTTTTATACGGCAAGGAAACTACTCACTCGACGACATTGGGGATATTTTTGAAAAAGGATTTCCAGAGAAAAATATGTTTTCTGTAAAAAAAGGCATTACGGGTCGTTCCTTAATAATAAAAGCAAACGAGGCCAAAATTAAAACTTTTAGACTGAATGAAAGTCTTATTAAGTTCTTAAATCTGTGGGTTCTTAGTGATACTGATTTTCTTAATCAAATTGTGGTAAATAATGTTTCAAATCCTAAAAATTACTTCATCAACTGTGACCTTATTGACAAGCAACAGAGCTTGCTAAATGGTAAGCCTTCAAGCCTTTTAGCTTGTTTTGACATACGAGGGAAACCGTATGAAAAAATTCATTACCAAAATAAGCATCTTAACGTCTTGCGCGACGTTGCGGCTGAAGAAAATGTATCATCTCTGACTCTTTCGATAAGAGATGAAAATGAAAATCTATTCGAATTTAACGGCTTAAATCTTGCATATGAGATAGAATTAAATTAAATTAAATACAAAAATAAAATTAAAAGTATACGACCATGTCTTCAGCTAACGTGCTCCCAAGTGCACCTGCGTTTGGTGTTTGTGCAGAAGACAGCGTAAAACACGCGGAAATACAAACACTGTATCCCGCTTTGCCAAATCAACCAGAAAACTTTAGGTTAACAAAAATCAATCAAATTTGTTCAGAGTTTGACAAAGAAGTTGTAAAATACCGAGCTGTTTTGAAAAAGTATAAAAAGGTGAAGTCTGTTTTCCATTATTCCGCAATTTCAATGGGTGGTTTGTCCAGTGTTCTCTCTGCTTCCAGTCTTGGCACCGCGGTAACGGTCGTTGGTTTGCCGGTAAGCGTTCCTCTCGCTGCATGTGCTGCCATTACAGGCGTCTTGTCTGCCGCTTTCACTGGAGCGAGCAAAAAACTTGAACCAAAAATTATGAAAAATAATGAAATTACTTCGCTTGCTGTTGCCAAACGTGAAACTGTCAATAGGCTTGTTTCTGCCGCTCTCATTGACAATAAAGTTGATGATAAGGAGTTCCAAATTATTTTGGATGAATATTCTCGTTACATGGCTCTCAAAGAGACTGTTCGCAGGCACCTTACAAAAAATTTAAGCCAAAAAAAGTCATCCCCACAGCCTGACATTGAGAAACTGAGACAGGAAATTCGACAAGAAGAATTGGCTAGGTTAAAAAAAAGAATATCAGCAGAGTCGAAATCAGATTTGAGAAAATAAACACTGGATTTAATCTGAGTGTTCAGAAAAATAAAATTAACGCATGACACAAATCGTGACATTGTGTTACACACAGCGTGACATTGTGTGACACAGAGCGTTACAGTCACGCGTGACGTTGCGTGACAGGTCAAACGAAAGGGCAAAACCCTGGTCGGGGGGTGCTCGTTGGCTGTTTCTTGCCTAGCCCCGGCTAGGACTTTTCCCCGCCGCTGACAAGGCGGCTGTCCCGCATTTTTACCTCTGCCGAGGTTTAAAATCCCGAGGGATTTCTGAGCACCCCCACGTTATCAGTAGGGCCGAGGCGGGTTCACCCAGGGGTATCTCCCACTGAAAGGAGTCCCCCTATACCCCGTAATTCACCATCCGCACAAGCCATTATAACAGGATTCAAGTGGTTGGCCATCCACTACCTCCCTTGACTTCACCAGAATTTGTGAACTAACAAAAAGTTACGGCCGCGTTAACTTATATATAGTTCACTTTGTCACATTTTTCACTTGTGGTACCCTTTCACCTATTTTGAGCAAGTACGCATGCGCTTTTGGGCATCAGGATGATGTCATCATTAATTAGACACTTGGTAAAGTTTGGTAAATAGGCTAAAATGTTGGTTCTTTTCCAAGCGATTTGCTTTATTTTAACCGAACTTTCTACTCCCGTTTGGCAAAATGAGGTCAGGCAGATAACATATCAAGTCGTGGAAGCAATGCTTGAAGCAGAAAAAAAATAAACAGGCCCGATTGAGTCCGATGTTTCGGGAAAGTTCTTTCGATCGATCGATAAACTTCTGTGATCAAATCCTGTTATTTCTCGATTTCTTCTCTTCGCTTCACTTCGCCAGCTTCTGTGGGGGCACAAAAAATTACAGCGCGTTAACTGAGCGTATTTTTTTTGTAATATCTGTTCTGTTTCGTTTTTTATCGGCCCAAACACTAAATCCTGATTAGGCCGCCATGTTTTCTTCCTGCTCGTCCAAGGGCCTGAGAACTAAAAATATGGTTTCCAGACTCTCTCTGAAAATGTCACGCAACTCACGTAAGTCGCTCGCGATTTTGCGTGCCGCTAGCAGGGCAACCATTTTTCTGTCAAAAAAAAAACGTTTTTGCACTTTGTCAGACAATGATTTGCATGTTTTTTAACACGCGTTGTTTGTCAAAAAGTTTGCAAGAAGCTTTTTGTCAACTGATTTTAACAATTCGATAGTTTCTTCTCTTATAAAAAAGTTTTCTTTTTTTGCATTTTTCTGGTAATTAGGACGCATGATGTCTTGTTCTTTTGTGTTGTTTGAGATTTTTTTTGGGCATGTTGATATGATTGATTTCCTTCCTTTTCCCATTTTATCTTTATTGGGCATTTGTTCAATAGGAATTAATTCTGGCACAGCAATTCAGCTTGATATTTTTGAGCGCTCAAGCCGCAGAGATTTTTGTTTGCCGCTCGCTATTTTTGTACACACATGTACAGGAGTGGTTTTGGTCACTAATCGAGACAAGGAGCGAGGCGAGCCCGGGCGAGCCGAGCGAGTTGTCTCGATTTGTGCCAAAACCACTCCTGTACATGTGTGTATTTGTTTTACGAACATCAAACTTCCGCGGGGCTACTATCAGCCGATAGTTCCTCGACAGAAACACTCTATTGTTTAAATAGTATGTTATATCGTTCCTTAAAACGTCTAATTGCTTTTTTCCCTTTGATACGACAAGGGTATTTGCATAGATTCTATGCCAAATTATAACCAATCCACTTAGTAAGAATATTCTTTGCTATCATTTCCATATGCAAGATAATTTAACCCTTTGACCTAATTCAGACCGGGCTTGTTGTTTATGTTTATTTAGGGTTAAGTTGCCTACCACTAATTTCAGAACAGTTGAGACCAATAATCTGCGAAATCCCTGTCATATAGTCCTTTTAACATCTCTTTCTTGGACTTCCTTTAACTTGACGACCTTACCTTGCAAACGAAGAAACAAAGACTTGAAATCGTTGACTGGTTGATCTTCATAAATCACGCTGATTGGTAGATCGTCTCCGTGAATTTTTCTTAGCTCTTGAACGCATGCGTAAAGTAGGGGCATGGATGTTCCCCCATCTGCGCAGCCGTAGTCAGCAATGGTGAACACGGACCCAGGCTTAACTGTAGCTAATTTAATAGCGTCCAAAACAAGAGGCGCGGCCTCATAGATCACCTTGTAGCAACAGAGGGTGTTGTCTGAGTAGTATCCAGACCCATCTGCACCGCAGGGGAAGTTACTGTGAGGAACCTAAAAAAACAAACAAATAGAAATGGAAAGAAAACTACAATTTAAAGCGGCCGTGACCTGAGGAAATCCCAGGCTTCACCGGAGCTAATTAAAAAGCGTCCATTACAAGAGGCGTGGCTTCGTTGATTGCTTTGTAGTAACTACGTACATTATCTGAGTAGTGCCCAGACCCATCTGGATCACAGGGAAAATGACTATGAGGAATCTGTAAACGAGTAAGAGAAAGATAACAAATGCAGTCACATGACCTTAAAGAATCTTTCACAAAGCTATTTGAAAATATATGCCTCGGTATTTATTGAGTCACACTGTGCGATGTACAGTTACTCTTAAGGATGGTTAGTGAAGTGATTAGTAAAGATTTAGACTGGTTAGAAAAGACTAGCTTGTAACGTTTAGGCTTTTTTTAGGATACGCCATCCACGAAGATGTTCATTCGATGCTATGCAAGGAAAGGAAAGGAAAGACTTCATGCAAAGATATACTTACAAATTTATCTTCATTTCTTGACATCCTTCGCAATACTATATCACGGTCAATTTTTATTCCTCCAAAACCTAAAATTGAAAAGTAAAAGATGTAAGCGGTGTACAATTAATTTGGCTCAGGAGTCAAACGTAACGTTATAAATGTGGCGAAATCGCTAAAGACTTCTTTGTCACGAGACTCGCCAAGAGGTTCCATATGGCATTCACTGTGCTTTTTTGGCCTGGTTAAAAAAGCCGGGTAAGTCTAAGAGACCTTACAGTACAATTATTCAGTATAATTTATTAACAAGCGTCGTCCCCCCCCCCCCCTCGGGCTTGGGTATGTTTTGGGTGGGTTCCGTATTTTCTTGATCAAACGTCCCAGGCGTTTATTTCAAACTTGGCCTGATGGACTTGGCGGTTATTTGACTCGTGCAGTTTATTCGAGCCCGGTGGTTATCAAAAAAAGAGTTTTATACGTTCTTTTTGACAGTCATATATCTTGCCATCGCAACTTGAGCTTTTTATTCCTCAAATTTATGCTTGCGGGGGTTATTTACAATTCCAAAATACGGTATATGCTGCCCGGGTCTTCAATATTAGCAACCCGTTTTAGAAAGAATTTGCATTCAAAATGAAGCCCATTCTAGAAATAGGCCAATTTTTAATACCCATTTTTTTATTTATTTTTTCAGGCTATTTTCGCAACTGCTTAAGTTGTGTTCATAACTGCGAGGATCTTCCCTTCATTTATTCATCATCCGCAGTTCATATATATGATTTCATATATTCATAATTTCATCTTCATCTTCCCCGGGTATATTACGAACCAATTAAATGACCAGCTCCCAGTTGGCTTGTTATCTCATTGGTTAGAGCGCTGCAACGGTATCGCAGAGGTCAGGATTCGAGTCCCGGCAGGTCTGATTATTTCAGGCTTTATTTTCGCAACTGCTTAAGTTGTGTTCATAACTGCGAGGATCTTCTCTTCATTTATTCATCAGCCACAGTTCATATATATGATTTTATATATTCACAATTTCAAATGAAAATAGTTAAGAAATATTGTTATTTCTTAATTTCATTAGCTTTACAGTGACATCTAGTGTTCAACGATTTTTTAAGAATCACGCGAATGAAAATTTCCCCCGAAAATAGTCTGCAATGCAGGCTTAATTGAGCGAGCGAGAGCATTTTTATTGGGCGAGCACCATCTTGGATTCGAACTCGGTAGAGGATTTGAAAAGTGTTCAAGGGAGTAAGAGTGAGGCCTATCCAGGGAATCAAAAACGCCAGCATTGCAGGGTAAGAGTAGTTCTGAAAAGAACCGTTTTTGGTACCCGAAAAGCCCTCTATTTGTTGACAGTAACCTTACGTGACCTTAACATCTCTTATGCAAATTAGAGTTTGTTATCATTATGGTTTTAAACCTTTTGTTTCTGTTCAATAAAATTTTAGCATTACAAAAGAGCTTATCGTGCTCTTCAGCTGAGTCAATTGAACTTAACCTTGATGTTCGGTACGTTTGAATGGAGAAAACACTTGAGCTACCGGTCTAAACTGTTTTTGACACTTTGCACAACTCCTAATCCAGACGTTGTGGCCGGATTGACTATTGGTGTGACGACATGATATACAGTCAACTTTCTCTAAAACGGACACCTTCGGGACCGGCTCCAACTGTCCGTCTTAAAGAGGTGTCCGTCTTATAGGGAGCTTAGTCACAGTAAAATGGCTGAAAAACGGCAGGGACGGGACCAACAACAGGTGTCCGTCAAATGGAGGTGTCCGTCTTATAGAGTGTCCTTTAAGAGAGAGCTGACTGTAGCCACATTTGCACTTTACTAACCTTAAATTGAACGCTGGCTCTGTCGATTCCTGGGTTCGATTTCAAATTCTTCCACAGATATCCCTTGCTCCAAATGAGGGTCAAATGACTATAGATTGTTCAAAAAGTTGGCTTATGAGTAATTAACCAACCTCTCTCCTCTTGAACTGAGCGACCTGTTGATGTGTAAGAGAGTCAAAGAATTGATAGCCTCCTACGCAGACCTTTGGGCTCGTCACGCGTTCCTCCTCCACGAAAGTCTGCTCAACCGAGCTGCCACTTCGTTCGCCGGCGTTCGGCCTTTGTTTTTTTAAAAAACAATCAGCATCCGTCTATTGAATTGTAATTTCGTGGGGTAGGAACGCGTGACGAGCCCAAAGGACGACTGCCCAGGAGGCTACGGAATTGACGGCATCCAGCCCAAGGGTAATTAGGTCTAATTATTCTGCCAGAATAATCTCATTAATGACAACCCTTCAATCTCTTCAGCGGAGATTACGTCGGCATAACATTCAGTTGCGAGCAGCAACATTTGAAAAATATATATATATATATATATATATATATATATATATGAAAACCCAAGGGAATAAATATCATAAATGCCAAGAGAAGGAATAGCAAACGACAAGAGTCTAGACTCAGAGAGATCGAAGGTTAAAAAATTCCGAAGTTAATAAGTGATTGCACCAGTGAGACTGTCAAAGTAGCGTTGATAACTTGGAGTTCGTCTAGTTTATCGGGCGAGGATGAGGGTGGTCCCGAAAAGGACTCTTGTTGATCACCACAATCATTCCTTTTCAGGCGGGGTTAATCTCACTTGAATAGTCAATCAGACGAAATTCTGACATGCACACTTTTAATATTGTGTAGTTGACAATTTATCACAAGTTCTTTCGCAAGCACTTTGCAGTAATGTAGAAGCTCTCGTAAGCTTCTAATTCTACTGGTCCTCTAGTGTAGTGGTTGCTACTGTTTTTGTGGCTAGGGGGCATTTTTTTGAGTTGTGTGTTCTATTGTTCTCTCGAAGGGTAGCAGGCCATTCACGTGAGACCTTACGAGAGCTGCTTCCCGATGCCTTTATTGACGACAAATAGATTTCATTGTCTCGAAAAGTAGTAGTCCGCGAAAAGTTACAAACGCTACTAATGTTTTTTTTTTTTTAATCTAAAAGTTTGAAACGGAGTTTGTTTCCATAGAAACCAAACCAAAATGTGGCTAAAGGTGCCCCCCAACATTTGGTTTGGGGGGCTACGGCCCCCTTAACCCCCCTCCCCCTCCCCTCCTCCCTCTCTGCTCCGCCAGGTTTACTTTTCATAAATTAGAGAGCATAATATGATAATCCCATTCTTTAATCTAAGCTGGCCATAAACACTTTTTTGGATTCGCTCTGAAACGAGATTTTGCTTATATGTTCTTCTATATGGTGAAATTTTACCATCTACGTACAATCTTGCAATTCCTTTATTAAATATATTGTAAACTGAAGGTGTAAACTGAAAGTGAACGCATGTGTTTCGTGCTGTTGTTTTTGTTGTTAACGATGTTGTTGTTGTTGAAAGGTGAAATGCAGCATTTATGCCAAATCTTAAAAACGCGTAAACAAGTCACACAACTTTTATCATCTCGCCAGAAACAAAGGTCGTATTTCTCCATTCTCTTAGTAACGAAACGTACTGATGCATATGAGCATGCTCTCCAGGATCTCCACCATTCTTAAGCCAGTTTTCCCTAAAGGGACACGGAATCACTTTGGTTTCTATGGAAACAAGTGACAGGCCAGCTTTCGCACGGGTGAGTCGCTGGATTTGAATGGCTCTTTGAATCCATCCACAGTGCGCATGCAGTAAGCGAAGTTCGTCTTGTGAAACTCCTCCTGTAATGCCGAAAATAGTACAGGAAAATTAAGGTTGGAAAAAAGGGACGTCTATATTCATGCAGGAACACTTGCTATATTTGTTTATTTATTTACAGTGTCCACAATTAGCACAACAGTGCTAAATACATTGACACTTATATAAAGTGATTTGATTTGATTTGATACCAAAAGCTGGAAATTAAATGACAACTATAGAGAACATGATGGACTCATGCGTAGCCACTTCACTATATCTTTTTTCTTCTTTAGTAAAAGTCCGATATTCAGTATATAATTGGTACCTTTTGTTATTTTTAATGCCGAGCTTGCATGACCTCTGTTCGTGGCTAGTTGTTAGTTGTTCATGCAACATCTGGGGAATTCATGCTATAAAACTTTACAATTACTAAATATACTGACGGAAGGAAATTTTTTAAAGGAATTGAGCAGTGACAAGCTGCAGCAACAACTTGTAACCTGTGAAATCTTAAAGAAAATTATTCCTAAGTGTAATTTGTCAAGTCTCACGTTTTCTGATAATGTGATTGTAACTATTAACAAACAGCTAGCATTGAATATTATCTTTGAGAAATATTGCCGGAGACGGTCCGGAGGTCTGCGTGTAATGGCCCAGGCCAAACTTAAAAACGCGAAGAGAAAAATAAAAAAGAAGGGAAGAAAAAAGAACGTGAAACAAGTCTCAGGTTTGCCAATTATGCAATCGATTTTAATCCTCTCCAAACCACTATTGGTAGGATTCAGCTCTTTAAAATCATGCAAAACTGGACAGCGGCCCTTTAACAAGCCCCTTCCCTGTGTGATCAAACCATCAGTTACTAATCATGTTCTTGCCACAGTTCGCTCAACTTGAGAGACTGGTATGTTTTTTTGTTGTTTCTGCGTATTGTCCTTCTTAGTCAATGGCAAGTTGAACAGAAACCATCCAACCACCTAAAATGACAGGGCAGGCAGAAGTTAAAAAAAAATGATAACCTCTAATCACTGGGGTTTGGCGCAAACGGCAGTACGATGCTCAGCAAAAATGTACAATGCATAGCTTGAATGAAATATAAGCTTACTGCGAAACAACGTGTTTATTTTAAACACGGTTTATGAACGACATATGGGAAAACCGAGTAATGAATCTTAAAGAATAAGGCCATTTCTGTCCCCTTCCCTCCTCTTCTCGAGCTTTTTTCTTGTCTTTTGTTCAGCGTTGAATGTGTTTCGTCCTTAATTTGTGTCGGTCGGCCGGATTGAAAGAGAAGGCTCCCAGAAAATCAGCAGCAGTCTCGAACTGGGGTCTAGTACCCCAAAATCATTGCCATCATCAGGAGCCTGGAAATAACAAGGCGTGGTTGAAAAAATCAACATGGCGGTAATGGAGGTCAAGGAAGATAAATAGGTGGTTTTCGC